>NW_006795130.1:2719663-2728748 GCF_000442215.2 Lipotes vexillifer | reverse complement strand
AACGGTGTTCCGCAGCGCTCGGCCGAGCCGCAGCCTCATAGACGGCGGGCTCCGAGCGCCCCGGCAGAGGTGCACCCCTCCTTCCCGCGCAGTGGCACGGCCCGGCTAGCGTCGGCGCCGAGGGTCCCGGAGGCGGGGCGGGCCGATGGTGTGGGCTCTTCCACTCGGCCCGGCGGAGGGGGAGCCGGGCCGGCCCACTGAGGGGCGGGAGGGCTGTCCTGGACGCGGGCGGGGCCCGGGGGCGGGGCGAGACTCAGAGCTCACCCGCTAAGGGCCCGAGTTCTTCCCCCTGCTCCAAACTCGCCTCAGCAGACCGGGGGACTAATTGGAGGCTGATGAGTTTATGAGGAAGTCTTATTCTAAAATGGGCCCAAAAGGGGTGGGAGAAGGCAAATCTCTCCACCTGAAGCCTTGTAACCCAGGCTGTTAAATCTAAGCCTCCGACCATAAGCCTCCAACAGCAGTAACACAACGGAGTGTTTAAAGGTTATTTTATTAAATATCTTCAAGGTTTCATTGTAACAAAGCTATGAAGGGTCTACCAACATTCAGAACAAACACTATTTTTAAATTATTTCTATGTCATCATGCAAAAATTCTGCATCAAATGCCTTCTCATTTCCTGTTTAAAAGGTGATTTTTTTTTTTTAATAGTCTATTGTCTATAGATGCTGACATTAGCCCCAGAAGAGGATTAAGAATGCTAAGAAGTGGGGCTGGAGCAGCCATATGAAGCTACGGGTCTTAATGAACTCTAAGACCATTTGTCTTCAAGCCAGCAAAACCAAACCCTGTGGTGAAGGTGTCTGCGTGCTGGTACTGCAGGCTGCAGGGCAGGAAAGGGTTAGGGCCCAGGGGCTGGGGCATGCAGGAGGTGCTCAGAGGAGCCTGGCTAAATCCAAGCACCAGCACCTGTGAGTCTGCTCTCTTCTCACTTGGCTCCAAGGTAAACCTGTAGCTTTGCCTCTTCTCCCAGCTCCTGTGCCTCCTTAAGGCAGTCCAGGGAGCTGGGGCCTACCCATCTATCCCCCAGTAGTGCAGACATTTGTGCAGACAGGTCTGCACAGTTGTTTTGGGGGAAACCAAGGCCATGACCAATTGCTCCTCCATTATCTTCTCTGCTATCTGCTTAGAGTATAAATTTTTCCCTCCTGGAATGGAACTCCTTGAGCACAGAGAGGGACAGTGAATGTAGGAGCCTTGGCTCTGGACATCTCTTTTGGGTACATGCAGGTGAGAGACAGGGTGATGCCCAGGCAGATTGTCCGGCAGTTAAGTCTATACTTCAGTTGGTCAGTAGAGAGGTCTCTTTGTAGAGGATACCTCTTCTTGCCCGAGTAGTCAGGTCAATCTCAAAGACAGGAAAAGAGACGGGCGTGCAGCAAGGGAAGAGTAAGAAGGGAGGCAGCCCCGAGGGCAGCCTGAATGCATAGAAACAACCGTCACTCAGTCCCGCTGCCTCACTCTTCCCATCCCACAGGGGCACTTGGCAGAGGGCCCAGGTCCAGATGAGGGTCAGCACAGGGACCACCAGCATGAAAAGGCAAGACAAAGATGGTCCAAATCAGCACGGAAACAGAACTGCCAAAGGCAGCAGGAGGAGCCCAGACCAAGGCCCGGCTCTCTCCTTGCTAAGTTATAAGAAAACAAACACGAAGCAACTCGGCAACCCCTCCCACTTCCCAGCTGCAAGGACTGGGCCTCAATAGCAGGGCCCACATGCATTGTGCATCCTATAGAAATGGATGACTCAGTGAGTGCATGTCAGACTAACACGAGGTTTCTCATCAGCTTTGTAGCGGACACACTTCTGCAGCACCAATTCTCTTCCCGTCTATACTAAATGGTACAGTACAGCAATGTCCGGGCCCTGCTTCTCAGTCCTGAGCCCACTGTTTCTCAGCTGCCTCCACGGCAGGCTGGGAGCTCCGCGTTCTCTCCCAAGTAGGTCTGTTGGCCACGATGTTCTTCATCAGCCTCATTCTAGGCATGTATACAAATTCTGAAGACGTCCATTCCTAGACCTGGGGCAGGTAGGCCACCTCAGGGGCTGTAATCACATCACAGCCCCCAAAGTTCTGTCAGAGTTCTTGCCTGGTCCCCTGAGTCCATGGAGGCCAGAGGCTAAGCTCACCTCTTCAGGGCTGGTAGGTGAGCCCACTGCTTGTGCCAGGATGGGCATCACACAAACTCCTGCCTTCTTGCTAGCCCAAGGGCTATTGGTGGTTTTAAAACGCATCACGGTATGGATCCCATTTTTTTTTAAAACGATCTTCTTTTCTTAAATGTAAAAAACACCTTGGTACAGCAGAGACAGACACGAAGGGCGGGCGGGAGGGCTGCATGCAGGGGCGTGCATTGGCTGCTGCCGCTTTGTAATTTAATTGTTTTAAACCTCAAACGAACAGGACTGCCACTGTCACTCAGGCCCTCCAGAGCCACTGGCTGCGAAGGTTTGACCTCCGGCTGGGATCTCCTTATGCCCCTGTCAAACAGAACAGACGTGGTAACAGAAGAGAGGACAATACCCACACAGAGGAGTTCCAGAGACTTAAACACACTACATACGTGGTCAAGTCTGCCTGAGAGGGTGGAGGATGGAGGAGAAGCTAGTATTTAAACATAACACTGCCTCACATTTGCTTACTAAGTGCTTTACTTACAAGTATATTATTTAATCCTCACAACAACAAAGGAGGTAGGCACCGCTCCTTTTTTTTGGGGGGGTGGGTGCTGCACTGTAGCCATGTGGAATCTTAGCTCCCTAACCAGGGATCAAACTCGAGCCCTCTGCAGTGGAAGGGCGGAGTCTTAACCACTGGACTGCCAGGGAAGTCCCTCCTTCTTCCTTATTGACAGCTGAGGAAAATAAGGCTTAGGGAGGGGAAGTAACCTGTCCAAGGTCACCCAATTTGGAGTCAAGGAGCCAGACCCAAGTCTGTCTGACTTCAGAGCATGACTTATTACAACCACCACACTGTCCAGCCTTCGCTACTCTTCTGGGATGGCCCATGTATCCTCCCGCAATGCCACCTCTCAACCTCTTCTTCCTCCTCTGACCCCACTTGTCCCAGCCGCTCCCCAACCCCCCACCAGGTGCACCTGTGGCTGAGCTCACTGCAGCGGTGCGGCAGGGGCCCCTGAACAGTGATAG
This sequence comes from Lipotes vexillifer, assembly GCF_000442215.2. Taxonomy (NCBI): domain Eukaryota; kingdom Metazoa; phylum Chordata; class Mammalia; order Artiodactyla; family Lipotidae; genus Lipotes; species Lipotes vexillifer. Next base: position 2,725,594 of record NW_006795130.1, on the reverse strand, counting down.
TGGACATTGAGCCACTTGCCATCCCGGCGGTGCCAGACCCGGGTCTCCTCTGACTGGCTGGTGCGAGGCCGGCCCTGCCCATCGATGTACTGGGTAAGGCGGATGTAGGCGATGCAAGCCGCGTCCTCTCCAATCACATGGACGTGCGGGTTCAGGATGGTGGTGTGGATGGGCTTGCTGTTCTTAGACAGGACTGTAGCGGGCAGGGAAGGGTGGGGTAGGTAGGAGGGTGTCAGGCCTGGGGACTGGCATTTTCGTGCCAGCCTGCACTTCCCAAGTCTCACCCTCTCTCCAGTAACCATTCTGTGAGTCTCCAAGTCCCCATACACCTTCCAGAGGCTGGGAAACCCCATCAGATTAGTCTTTATTCAAAAGGAAGAGAAAGGTGTAGCACAATGATAATAGCAGCTACTGTTTTAATCAGACATTGTGCTGGGGGGTTTTACACGCATGAGCCATATTCCTTGGTCAATATTATTTTCTTCATTATAAGATAAGGAAATAGGCTCAAGGAGGTTAAGTAATTTGTCCAAATCACACAACATTTGAACTCAGGACTATCTTAACGAAAGCCTATGATGATCTTTCTACCCTAACAGGAGAGTTTAGATTTCATAAGGGTTGGCTTGTCCCTAATTGGGGCTATAGAGCAAAATCAAGAACTTAAAATATTCAAAATTGATTTCTGATTTTAAAAAGATCCAAAGTTAAAAAAAAAAAAAAAGTCACCAAAGCACCAAGCTCAGGATATTCCCAGCGTTCCCAGGTCCTCTGGGGGAGAACCAAAAGAAGATGGATTGCCATTATCAGCAAACACTATGAATTGTGTTGCTTTTATTGAGATTCATATTTTACTTCAATTCAAATATTAGGGGCTACATGAGACCTTTCGGAGAGCTTCTATAAATTCTGGAATTGCTTCTGGCTGACAGAATTACCTAGATAACCTAGGGTTTATAACTGCAGCTAAGACATGGAGAGGATGGCAGTTAGTAGAGAAAATAGTGAGAAAATAAAATCCAGGGCAGAAAATCCAGGGCAGGATCCTTTCCCAGGATAGTGGGAAAGATGAGAAAAAAATAAGAAGGGGGACGGTCTTAGTGGAAAGAAAGATGGGAGGAGATGAATCAGCTTCTTATCCTCTGGGACTTCCAGGAACTGTCCAGAGCATATACCCTGCCCCCCTGGCCCCCAGCCAGGACTCCTGTCTCCCTCGCGGCTAGGAGGAGGACCCTAGACACAACTTCCGATCTCACAATCACCAACAGCGCCCTGTTACTTGCTTGCACATTCTTATCCTGGTTTTAATTTCCTCTATTCTGAAACCTGCAGACACAGAGCTGAGATCATCTCAACCTAACCTCGCATGGTTTCCAATCGTCTTGGAACAAGGCGAGGCTTAAAGAAATACAGTGGCCTTGATTATGGCAATTGGCACTGGCACTGCCACGAGGCAGCTGCAGAATGGAGGGGCAGGCGGGGCTGTGGAGGCGGCCCTTTGAAGGTGCCAGTTGAAGACCATCCTCAGGGCCCAAGGGGGCAAGCACATAGACCAGGGTGCGCAGGCAGGTCCAGTAAGGGAAAAGCGGGCAACCGGGAAGAGGAGAAAGTGAGCGGGGACAGAGGCAAGGGGGTGAGGGGCAGGCAGGAGTATCTCAGCAGCACGAACCCACTCACGATTCTCAAAGTAAAACTTATGGAAATCCATCCCTTCCACGAGGTTACCGAGGGCCTCAGGCTCAAAGGAAGTGAGGCCTGGATCACAAATCTTCCTGCAGGGGGGAAAAAAAAAGCAGCCCATCAGTCTTGTATGAGAATTACTCGTCTCTCTTCCCCATCAGTGGTGTCTGTCCCGCAGCAGGTTATCTGTGGGCTGGGCCTGACAAGACGGCTTAGATCTTAGAGCCCTGCCTGCCAAACCACTTAGCTCTGCCCTTTCAGCCCACGGCCCAGACACCACAGGCGGGCTCAATCACTGATGTCTACCTGGAAGGGCTCCCAGGCTAGGGGCCTGGTGTTTAACTCAGACACTGTGTGCAAGGCCCAGCCTTCTCTTTACCCCTGGTCCCAGCTGCTTTTGGGGAGGAGGGAAGGCCTCGAGAGATGACTTGGGTCTCAAGGAAATAAGTCTCTACTCACGTGTAGGCCTCAAAGTCCCCATTGTTGATGGCCTCAATTAGTTGTTCTGTGATCTTAATGATCTCCTGTTTTCGCACTGTGCGGGGGGAAAAATATAGCAATTTACCCGTGTGAGACTGGGAATCTCCCAAGTGACGGAAAGCCCTCCCCAATCCTTCAGAGAATCCCCTGTGATCTCTCTGACAAAGACATCCCTGTCTTCTCTGTCTTTAAGGCCCTTTGCAGGAAGATGAGCCCACCTTTCTCTCCATTCCCCCTCTGTTGTCCATAGAGCTAACAACCCACCCCCCAACAAAGCCCGCCTTATGATCCTCTGGCCTTTGCCTCCCTCTCCAACAACAAACAGGATGCAGAAAACACTCTTGTCTTTAACAGCTGAGGAGCCTGACACATTGTGAATATTCTGCCCTCAGTCTGTGTATCTGATCCCTAGCAGCTTTAGTCTCTCAAAGAACCATCTCCCGATAGGGCTGTTTCCACCACCCACTTGCTTCTCTCACCTGAAGGGGCTCAGTCAGGTCTCAGTTACCACCTCCCCACCCCCAGCCCTCACTTAGTGGTACAGAACTTAGCCCTGGGCGACAGCCAGCCTGAGAGCAGAATCTAGCCAGGGATGAGGTCTCCAAAGGATGAACAGAGCCCTGGGATGGATGCTTAATTCTCTTCACCCTGCTCATCTCCTCCACAGGGCTTTTCTGGGATAAAGGATCTTGGAACTACAAACACTCTTTTTTAAATGGAGCCCCTCACCAGTGAGACAGTTCCGTTTACCCTGGACAAGCCTTGGAAAGGCTCTAAATCTCATACCAGCTCTCAAGCCAGGACGTGTCCCTCAGGAAAACCAAGACAAGCTTCAGACTGACAGGCAGGCAGAGTTGGTGCCCTCAGAGCGCCCCCCACCCCAACCCCAAGCCAAGGGACTGCTGGTGACATCCTGCTCTCCTAGGCAGCTCACTTACAGGGAGCGCCACTATTAGCAGAGGGTACCGCCAGGGTAAGGGAGGCCTCGTACTGAGCTCGGGCTAACCCTGACCGGAGCCCCAGGCTGGCCCAGGCCACAAGCCTTTCCTCACAGGAGCGAGAGGCTGCAAGACAAATGTGAGCATTAGGACAGCACAGCTAAGGGGCAACACTGGGAGAAGGCAGAGCAGCCAATGGTACAGCCAGGAGGGGGGCTCTACAGCCACCAGCACCACCATGGGGGCAGCTCTAGGTGAATAAACAGGAGGTGAGGGGAACCACAGAGCTCTATCCACTTTCTAGAGGCAAGCAGGTAGGCACACGTACACACACACACACACACACACACACACACACACACACACACCCTCTCCAACCCCACCACACCCATCTGCAGGACCTGACTGGGACCCCATGGGTGAAGAGGATCGTGTTTAGAAACTCTGAAAGGACAGACGGTAGGAGGGAAAGAAGCAGACAAAGGCATCCTCTACAAAAACACAACTAAAAATATAAATACAAGCTACCATTAACCCAGCAAAGCATCATACCCAGACATTCTACTATCCCATTTATTTTTCATAATGCTATGAGGTAGGTGCCATTTTATCCCCACTTGACAGATAAGGAAACTGTAGCTCTGGGAGGTTAAGTTACTTCACACATTTTTGAAGGTAGTGTAGCTGGATTTAAACTCAGGCCTGTCTCACCCCAAGCTCTTAATATGATATTACCCTTAGCCTCAAGAAGCACCACATCCCGACATGGTTTCTTGACTATGGCAAATTTCACCCCCCCACCACGCCCACTACCCTGGACCTGACTTCTGACTCCACCTTTCTTCCCGCTCGGTGCCGAGGCAAGGCCCACTCCATATCCCAGTGGCTTTCTACTCCTTCCCTCCTGCAACGATCTTCCACCCGCTCTTCTTCATGTCTTTGGGCCCCGGTCTCAGGGCCCCTGCCTGGTCTTAACAGCACCTCCAATCAGCTCCCACACCCAGCAGAGGCTGAGCTCCTGAGGCTGATCAGACAGCTGGGCTGGGCTGACAGCTCTGGGGAGGGGCTGGGGGGCGGGAATCCCCGAGGGGCTTCAGGACAAGCCAGGGAGACGGAAGCCAGAATGTGCCTCCCTCACACTTACTGGCTGAGGAGCAGAGAGAAGGCTGGGGCTGCATGCCTGCAGAGGGGGCTGTTCTGTCCCGGGAGCTCCGTCCTTCAGGCACCGAGCTGCCATTCCCAGTGCGGAGCGGGGCAGCTAGCCAGCCAGGGCAGGGCAGGGCAGGGCAAGGCAGAGCAGCCAAAACAAACAGAACAAGGCAGGTGAGCGAGCAAGCCGGACAGGACCCGAGCCCGTGGCACTGAGAGCCGGGGTAAGGCGACGCCTCGGGCTGCTGTGGACACTGGACCACGTCCCACGCCGCCGCCTCTGCCACAGAGGCCTCCCAGCTGAGAGCCCCAGGAAGGGGCACAGACCTGGGTTTGTGGCTTCCAGAGGAGCCTGCGAACAGCCTGTACAAGTCCTGGGGAAGATGTTCTAGGGGGCAAGGCTACAAGGTCAAGAGCCCAGCAGTGAAGGAGCCGCTTACTCTGCCAGCATCGCCAGAAGTGAACTGATCTGACCTCAATCCCAGCAGCCCTGGAAGCACTGTTCTTTACTGACTTATACGTTTATGCTTTCTTTTTTCTTTTCCTTTTCCTTTTCCTTTTTTTTTTTTTTTTTTGTATTACCAGAGATTTGTTGCTCCCTTATCGCCGCTGGGTATGCTCTCTCAGCTCTGTCCTGTAACGTTCCTCCAACTTTTCTGAGGACCTGGCCTAAGGTCACTTACTGAAGGCAAAGGGAGCAATACCAGGAGGCCAAACCAAAGAGCAGGACAGAGATTCCCAGCAGCCTGGCCTGCCATGCCTTCCCACACCCCCTGGCACTCTGGCCAGGCCCAAACTTAAGCTGGTGGTCTGCACAGGACCACTGGGACAGGGCCAAATGTGGTTCTGACTCCGTCACTCATGCCAAAGCTTTGTGATAAGAGTGACCAACCCACCCCGACGTGTCCAGGACTGTCCTAGTTTTAAAACCAAAAGTTCCACATCCTGGAAATCACTTGAGTCCTGGGGAAACTGGGATGACTGGTCACCCTACTAATGGCTCATGACATCTATAGGCTGCTTCTGCAGGAACTCAAGATGTCCCTGTTCTGGGATATCACATTGCAGCAGCAACAGGAACAGTTCTCTGAGCCCTGGGCCTCTGGAACAGCCCTCGTTTAGTTATCCCAGACTTGGGGTCAAAGAAGAGAAGCCACTTGCCCAGCCCAGCAACAAGAGACGGGGCCTCATATCTTGGCCCATGTAAAGTAGCTTTTATGCCAAACTTTCTCCTGGGGTATAAGGAGCCACCAATCTCAGTTCTGGGGGCAGACAAGGCAGGTGCCCCACTGGAGCCTAGGTACCTGGGACACTGCCGGGGCCCCTTCCCCACCAAGGGCTAGCACCTACCTTTGAGGTCCTCATCTTCTGTGGTGGTGTTGCAGCTCTCTGTGGAGCCCTGCAGGCCAAAAAGAACAAGTTTCTATAAATCAGGCCCTTGGAAACCAGAGGAGCCAAGCAGAACAAAAGCAGAGCATGTGCTCCTACGGGAGCTGCAAGGAGGAAACAGAAGGTTCTATTTCCACCCTTGCCATCTGACTCCTTTGAAACTCTGGATTCCCAAACACCATCCTGAGTCTTCCCCAAGTCAGTAAATGTACCACCTATCCAGTTGTTCAGGCTAAAACCTAGAGTCATCTTCTAGGTTTAATTTTTATGCGATTCTTTTCTTTCTCTCTTTCCC
>NW_006795130.1:2714995-2719650 GCF_000442215.2 Lipotes vexillifer | reverse complement strand
TCTTTCCCTCATATCTCAATTATCTAATCTAAAACCAAATCTGTCAGTTCTACCTCCAAAATAAATTACGTGTCTTACCTCTTCTCCTCAAATGCACAGCTACAACCTCAGCCCAAGATGCCAACATCTGGCACCTGAACTACACAATAGCTGCCTGGTCTCCCTGCTTCCACACTTGCTTCCTCCCTAAAGTTCTTGCCCATAACACAGCCAGAGTGTAAATCAGACGCCATTACTCCCCTGCTAAGAGCCTCCAACAGCTTCTTATTGCTGCTGGAAAAAAAATGCAAACTCCTATCAAGTCCTGCAGAGCAGGTCCTGTCTGCTCCTCCAGCTTCACCACCCTCCTGCTACTCTCCCCCTTGCTCACCACACCCTTAACTCTGATTTCTTCTGTCCCGTATGTGCCAAGCCCCTGCCCTTGCATTCCCTCTGTCCAGGGCACTCTGCCTCAGAGTCTGCCTGGTTGTCTCCTTCCAGTCTTTTAGTTTTTAGCTCAAATATCACCTCCTGAGGGAGGCCCTTCCCCAACCACTTAATTAAAGGCCCTGTTCATTATCTATTTACTTTGCAACATTTCTTCATAGCACTTATCACTACTGGATTTTATCTTATTTATTTGGTTTTTGGTTTATTATCTGCCTCCCCCACACCTGTGGAGAGGGATTTCGTCTCATCACCTCTGTAAACCAGAGCCGTGGATGGTTTTGGGCTCAATAAGTATTTACTAATGGTAGTGAAAATACGGACAAGGTTATTGAGGGCATAAAGGAGTGAGGCAATGGGGAATGACTGCTCTAGGGTCTGATTGCCTCTGTTTTTCTAGCTAATGTTTACTCTCATTTAAACTTCACATGGAAGAAGATTCTACTTTTTATTATCCCCATTTTACAGATAAGGAAACTGAGGTGCAGCCTGGGAGAGTGACTGGTCCAGGGGTCCAGGGCCAGGACGCAAACTCAGGCCTGTCTGGCTCTAGAGCCTGAGCTCAGCATCACTAAGGTATGATGCCCTCCCTGGCAAAAGAGTGATAAACAGGCATGTGCTACCCCCAGCCTAGACTCTGCAAATACCTTAGCCTTGAGGTGCAGCCTGTAGGCTGCCATCTGCAGGATGCTTAAACTCTGTGACCCAGCCCACCTGTTTCCTGCTGACCTGGAAAGCAGGAGACTGGTTCAGGAGCCACTTACCTTGATCCCATCTGTAGCATTGTGGACCACAGTGGTTTGTGGCTCCTGTGAGGGAAGATGAAAATTACCCTCCTGACCTGGGGACAGACCTACAGCTCTTCCCTAAGGAACCCCACCCCTACCCCAGCACCCTCGTACGTTGACCCTATGATGACCACTGAGGCCTGCTCGCCAGCCATGCTAACAAGACAAAATATCCTGGCTCAACTGGGTCCCAGGCAGCTGGAAGCCCCAGATTTAGGGAACAGCACTGGCTGGTAAGGAGAGGCCTGGCGCTTAATGGAAGCAGGTACCGGGGAAGCCGAGGACAAGGGCCCCTATTCCCGAACCCTGCTGAATCTGAGTGTCCTTTCTCCCACGGGACAAGTACACTGGAGGAGCTGTAGGCTTGAGGGCACAGGCTGGGCCCTAACAACAGTGTTCATCAAGGGGTGTGCAGGAGGCAGGGATGCTGGGAGAGTGGACTAAGGTCTCCCAGAAAGACCCAGGATGGCCCTCAGCAAGCTGAGCCCAGAGAGCCGCCTGCTTCACCCACCCTCTGCCTCTCTCAGAGTTCCTGTCCCTACAGCTCCACAGCAGGCAGCTCCAGAGGCCACAGGAAGTAGGAGGAGGGGCAGCACAATTCCCCCTCCCTCTCTCCCAGACACCCCCTGCTAACTCTAGTCAGTCACCAGCAGAGGGAGCTCTGAGAGCACACAGTGCCCCTGGCTGAGCCCAGACAGAACTCGGACAGCATGGGGGCTCTCCAGGAACCCAGACACCTCAGCACCATCCAGAGGTGGGGGACCCCAGCCCCCCTTCCTATTCATTGCTTTGCAAAGGAGAGGCTGAGGCAGATTTTACAAGGAGGCCTCCAAGAACTGATGCACAGATCCCAAGAAAGCTTCTACCCTCTCCTTTTATAAGCAACTCACCTTCCCGGCCCCTGCAGCAGACCCACTGAGGGCCCAGCCTGGGGCTGGGAGGCTTAGCTGAGAGCCCTGATCACTCTCCCCCGCCAAGAGCAAAGAAGCAGGAGCAGCAGTTCTGCCATGCAGGAAGGAGCACGGCCAAGCACGACAGTGAGGGGGAAGGGGCCTATGGGGCAGTGCGCAAAGCGGCCTGCTCTATAGGGATGAGAAAGGAAAAGGGCCAAGGAGGCCTGGGAGGAAGCGGGAAGGAGGGGAGGCAGCCAGGGGCAGGGGCGGAGAAGCGGTAGTCAGGAGGTACCATGGCCGTCTGCAAGGGCGCGGGCTCTTGGGCTGGGCTTACGAGACTGTTTTTGTTGTTGCTCTGTGGCTGAGACAAGAAAACAGATGGTTTAGTTCCTCTAGAGTCACCAAAGCCGCCTGACTCCCAGACCTCCCTTGCCTCCCCAGCCTGGCCCGGAGGAGCTAGGCCTGAGGTGGCCTCCATAACACTACGGGATGGGAGCAACGGTTGGAGAGATGATCAGAGGAGATTATTTGGAGGGACCCAGAGACCTAGCCCAGGAGGCATCCTCAAGGTGGGATGAGCCCGAAGACCTGTTTTAAAGCATCTCTCCAGAAATCTTTGCTGATGCCAGGTGCCATGTCACTGCACAATTACACTTCACACCCAAAGAAATTCAGGATCTTCTCACTTTATAGGGGGAAAGGAGTGTGGTTTATAAGAAAGCAGAACAAAATTCAGAAACTCTGGGTCCCCTAACTGTGGGCAGTCCCCTGCTGCCCTTTCAACCTGCCACCTGCATTTCCTTCCCCTTACAACACCAGACTGAAGCCTGATCTGAAAAGAGGAACAAGGAAGGGAAGAAAACCTGGCATAGGAGATGGTGTCCAGAGAGGAAAGCGGCGGAATTTGGATACGAAATGCATCCACTGACCCTAGGGGGTAGAGAAAGGGCTGTGCTGTTGGCCTTTCTGCCTGATCAATCTTCGACCTGGTCAGCTGGGAATGAGGGCAGAGCTCCAAGGAGCAGCAGGTGAATCCAGAACCCAGTCCCCAGGAAAGAGTAGGCTGCCCAGCATGCCAACATTCCCAACAGCAGACCACTGGGATATCTCCTTGCCTTTCAAAATATTACACTGAGTGGCCATAGCAAGGGAGGGTGGGGGGAGGATAACGAGGAAGGAAGGAGGCCGATCTCCAGGGCAGGGAGTCCTATTGATGCTCTCTGCCTCTTACAATCCCCTAACCAACACACTCAGTCTCACTGGGAGTCTCTGTGGAGTCAGTGGCCACCGAGGAGCAGCCTGATGCCTGCAAATTCTTCAACAAGCACAGAGACAAATGTACAGCTACCATCTCTGTGCAGGGCACAAATGAGGGCACGCTGGCAGCTAGGATGTGCTTCTTCTCTCCTAGAACACATACAGAAAGCCATCCAGACTGTCCTACTTCTTGCCTGGAGGCCTCTTTTATGGCCCCTTGGACCAGACCTGAAGCCATAACTTGCTATCAATGGCTGAGATGTCCCCTAACCCAGGGCTAGGCATGGAACCTCAAGCCAGGTACCTAAGTGCTATCAGACTCCGCTGAACTCTGCAGGCTGGAGAAGGGGGGCCCCAGGAGTAGAAAGGATGTGGATCTAATTTCACATGAACTCTGCTCTCTTCTATATCCCCCCAGAAAAGAGCAGACCCCTCCTAAGCTCAGCTGCTGATATGGACCTGTTTGGGGCTGATTGGACAAAGCTATTCTATTTGCAAAGCCCAGCTGAGACAAAGACCCTGGCAGGGGGCAAGGACAGCAGGGTGTCCGTAAAAACTGCCATATCTGCAGAGGGCTGGGATGTCACCCAGGTGGCCCCACCTCTGGCTTTAATAGACGGTTTCATAAGGATTCAGGCTGCTGTGTTCCCCTGGGTGTCCTGTGTCCCATGAGAAATATGCGCTCTCTGCAGCCTTTCAGCTGTTGCTCCTGCGGGCAGGGTGGGAAGGATGAAACACCGGGCACAGCGTGCTAATGGGCACTGGCACAGGGGAAAAGGCCAGGAGAGTGAGGCTCAGAGCCGAGAGCCTACAACCGGCTCCTCCGCACACCACACAGAGGTCCGCTGGCTGCCAGTCTGTAGGAAACGGCTGCTTGTGCCTGGTGAGCAGGGCCTCTCCTCCTGAGCGACCGTGAGTGAGGGTCTCCCCCTGAGCTTGCCACTTGGCCCCAAATCCCTACCAGCTTCACATCCTTCCCTGGGCTGCTGGGGGCAGTCCAAGTGCTGCAGCAGGGAATGCCATACCACACATTCCAATGCCCGTTTCTTAGGCCGCTGGGCGACCTCGGGCAATGGCCCCCGCCTGGCAGGACAGGCCACACCTGCCCGCACAGCACAGACATGCAGTGAGGATGAGTGAGGCACACGCACATGGCAGAATGGGTTTGCGTGGCTGGCAGGCGGGCGCAGGCAGCATGGAGCGGGCGGATGGGTGGACAGGCAAGGCTCACCATTAGGTGCACGCTGGAACTCGACTTCCTTTTCTGGACACACCACAGCAAAAGGGAAAG
>NW_006795130.1:2674279-2714971 GCF_000442215.2 Lipotes vexillifer | reverse complement strand
GGGAAAGAGAAGGGGAAAGAGGAGGTAAGAAGAGAAGCACAGAGACGCTGCAGGTTAGTGCACCAGCATGGGCTCTGCCTCAGGAGAAAAGAGCAGGAGGAGACCTGGAGTCCAGCACCAGAAGGGTTAAAACAGCATCTAGACAGACAGGCACACACACCCCTCCAGACCCTGGGAGAGGAAGAACTCCTCTGCTGTCAGGTTCACAAACACAGATTGAGGATATTCTGAGGTGTCTCAGATTTGCTCAGAGAAACCTCTTAAAAGGAGATTAAATCACAAGTCTATGAGAGTAAGCAACATTTTGCTGCAAATTTATAGGTTTGGGCTTATCTAGCTCACCTACAGGATTATTTATTTTCTCTCATTACTAGGTCTGCCTGAAATTCAAGTGAGCAGCTATCAGGTAAAGAGCAAAAGCTACTCTAGGTCATCCTCAGCTTTAACAACATTTGACTTCTGAACCTAGACTTTTTTTCACTGGACTCCTAAAACTCCTTTTCAGAGAAAGATGTTGAGCTTTTGAAAATCATCTGACAAATATTAAATTTTGGCACCCATTTCTTTGTTGGTATGGCCATGCTCATTTATAAGATTTCAATGTTTTACTGCATTTTGTAATTAGGGGGCAATGGAAAAGCAGGCGTGCTGGTGATTAAAAGTGCAGTGATCTTATGGACACAAAGATGTAAACCACAGGGAACGCTGAAAGCAGGGATGCCTTAGTCTCAATTAGAAGCTCAAACACTTTATGTTCAAACATGAAACAAGAGCAGAAAAATAAAGACCACATGGAACATTGAAAATATATCTTGGAAGACTGTGTCTAAAAGGTGAAAGGTAATTGAGGATTTTATCATTAGCTCGCTGGGAGATAGAAGTCCCCTAGGAACATGTCTGTGTGTCATTTACTCGCATATTCATCTAACGATAGCCAACAAATGCTTACTGAGGGCTATTCTAGGCATACTGAACACAGATAAATGTTCCTGCCCTCAAGAAGCTGACACTCTACTTGAGAAGACATTTTTGAGAACGTATTCTATTCAAAAGAAGGGGACTACAAGTATTTAAAAGAATGGTCCACAATTTAGAAATAGGTCTAAAGAAAAAGCCTAAATATAATAAGGCCTCTTGCTTTAGGCTTTTTTTAAAAAAAATAAATTTATTTATTTTTGGCTGTGTTGGGTCTTTGTTGCTATGCGCGGGCTTTCTCTAGTTGCGTCGAGTGGGGGCTGCTTTTTGTTGCACTGTGTGGGCTTCTCATTGTGGTGGCTTCTGTTGCTGAGGAGCACAGGCTCTAGGCGTGCGGACTTCAGTAGTCGTGGCACGTGGGCTCAGTAGTTGTGGCTCGCGGGCTCTAGAGCGCAGGCTCAGTAGTTGTGGCCCACGGGCTTAGTTGCTCCGCGGCATGTGGGATCTTCCGGACCAGGGCTCGAACCCGTGTCCCCTGCATTGGCAGGCGGATTCTTAACCACTGTGCCACCAGGGAAGTCCTAGCCTTTCATATATACCCACATATGGGATTTTACTTCCAAATTATCCAAAAAAAGGGAGTTGCTTTACATTGATATATATACTTCTCCCTTTATCCAACCAGAGTGGTAACACTTTGAAGGAAGGTCCTATCTTATTTGTCTTGGTAATCTCCATGGTTCCTAGCAAAATGTCTAAAAGTCAGCATATGATCAACAAATGTTTGCCAAGTTCAACTGTGTTTGTTGACTCTAGTTTTTCCCCAGGCTGAAGCAGAGTACAGGCTTCTAACTTGCCTGGAATTACAGCACTGAAAACTCTGCAGGGGCACAGACCAGGGCCAGTCTTGGAGTCAAAAGGCCACGCAGGTTGCTTTCACCCAGACCTTGCCTTAGGCAGGGTACTTTCTGCTGTCTGCTTCAACTAATGGGGAGTAAGTTCCCAACTTGCTCCCAGCTGCCTCTCTTACTTCAACTGCCCTGCATGAAAACTTGAGATAATCCTTTCTACTCATGGGTTAGTTTCTACCAGGTGAGCAGGCTTCTTTCAATTTCTTTCTCCGTCCCTTTAGGATTTTGCCCTCGGCCATGCATAGCCGGCCTCCTCCTCTGGCAGCCTGCAGCACTGTTTAATTTTACCAGATCATTTTAAACAACCATACTTCACTTATGTTTAAAAGTTAAATATTAAAAATTTCAAACCATAAAAAGGTTCAAGCCTCCTTTCCACACTTAAACAAATATTCAAACAGTACTTAAGGAAAATAATAGCATCTCTCTCTTTTCTTTTTCCTCCCTCCCTCCCTTCCTTCTTTCCTTTCTTCCTTCTTTTCCTCGTTTCTCTCTCCTTTTCTTTGCTTCCTCGCTCTTTCTTTTAAGACTGGATGGTCATACTGGCCTGGGACTAGTGGAATGCACAAGTTGTCCTCAATTAGGGGCCCCTCAAGTCTTGTCCTCTTAAGTGGCTCTCACTCCTCCATAGACCCTGGGTCACTGGCATCTACCTTCAAAAGAAACCTAACCAGAACCTGAAGTCCCCAAATTCAGCTGCACAAGGTAGACTCACTGCTCAAACCAATGCTAATATCTGAGCATCTGTGAAAGCTTCTGAACAGCAAGAAAGAAATCTCCCTATGGACTTCAAGCAGCAGAAACTGGGGAGGGGGGCGTGGGCTGGGAAAGGAGGATGGGGTCTAAAAGAAAGATCCAGGATGCTGACAGATCAGGATCTTCTGAGTGGCTTCACAGGCCTCCCTCATAACACAGGTTATCACCTTGACTTTCAATAAGGCCCAGAAAAGCAAAACCCCGCATACCTTGCCTTGTCTTTTCCTTCCCCTTTTGCAGTACTTTCATCCAACCACGCTGTTCATTATTATATACTTGTTCCTGATTATAAAAGGACTGCAGCCACATTACAAGCAATTTGGAAAAGAGGGGGAAAAAACACCCATAATCCTATCACTGTTACCAGTCTTTTGTGTATGTAATTTAAACACATCATTGTAAGCTCTATACAAGTTTATGCCTTACTTTCTTTTAATGTCTTACTTAAAAAATAAATAGTATCTTAATTTTTATTCTGATTATCAAAGTAATACATGGTCTAGGTGAAAAATGTAGAAAATATAGAAAAATGTATGAAATAAACGTTTCCCAAATTCCCATCACCCAGTGAAGTTACTATTAACACTTCAGTGGGTTTTCTCCCAGTTCTTTTTCTATTCACATATCATACACTGAATATAATCTATAAGTACTTTTTTTTTTTTTTTTGGCGGTACACGGGCCTCTCTGTTACAGCCTCTCCCATTGCGGAGCACAGGCTCCGGACGCGCAGGCTCAGCGGCCATGGCTCACGGGCCCAGCCACTCCACGGCATGTGGGATCTTCCCGGACGGGGGCATGAACCCGCGTCCCCTGCATAGGCAGGCGGACTCTCAACCACTGTGCCACCAGGGAAGCCCAGTACTTTGTTTTTTTTAAACAAAATTTAGACAGTATTGTATGTACTGCTTTATATCCCACTTTTTCCACTTGAAACATTTCTGTCATTATATAGTCATAAAAATTAATAACTTTGTAATGGTCGATTAGATTTCCCATAATTATTTAGTCATTATCCTTTGGGCTTTTGATGTTTCCCATCTTCTCATGGTTATAAGTAATGTCATGTTGAACATCTTTCTGCTTTCAGTTTTTTCCATATTTTGAGTGATTCCTTTAGGACAAATTCCCAGAAGTAGAACTGAAAGGTAAAACAGGAACATTTTTGTGTATTTTGACACACAGGCTGCTTTAGGAGGGGTCATTCCGATTTACACCACCATCACGAACTTAAGAGTCAAAAAATGGCACCTCGTTTCAACCTGCATTTCTCTGATACCAGTGAGGCTAAACATCCACATTTGTTAACTCATTCTACTTCCTCTTTTCAGATTGTCAGTTCATCTTCTTTGACCATTTATCTGCTGGATTTTAGGGGGTATTCTTATCTATTAGAGAAAGCTCTTTTGTATAAAAATATTAACTCATCCCATCACACCTGCTATGAATATTTTCTCCAACCTGTCTCTTGTTGGCCTTTGAATTTTGGTTGGTCATGCCCTTCTTAAACTCTTGCATCTTAGCTTCTGTTCCCACCTCTATATTCAAAGTCTTTTCTCAAGCATAAAACTCATTTACGGAGTACCTAATCAGGGTCAGAACCTGGGCTAGGTTCCCCACATATGTTCTCATTTAAAGCAATTTAATTATCGATTCTGGTTGCCTAGCCTGTATCCTTCTCAGCATTCCTGTAAGGGCTGGCATTGTTGCACACCTGTTCTTCCTCCACCTCTTTCTCCATTTCCTTTGCTAATTCCTCTTCTTCCAGCTCCTTAATAACAGATAACCCTGAAATTCTGCCTTTCCTGGACTCTTCAACATCTGTGTGCTTTGGATTCATATGGAGGAATGGGAGTGTTATTAAAATTCAGATTCTGCCTCCCGCCCAAGGCTTCCTGAATCTGAATTCCAGGCTGGACCCTGGAATCTGTGTATTTTAACTAGCTCCTTAGGCAAGTCTTACATGGCTGTGCCTGAGGCCAGTATCTACAAAGTTCTGCCAGAAACCTACTTCTTAATGACACCTTTAACCCATCCTCTCACCATCTCAGGGGTCACTGCTTCACTTCAGGTCCTGTTTTTTGCAATCACTCTCTGCTTCCGCCATACAAAAGCTAATGGAGTTCCCAGAATCATCGTGCTGTTTCAAACTTGTGTATTCCCTTTGCCTGGAATGTCCTCTCCTCTCCGCTCCCCTCCTTAACTTGGCAAAATCCAACTAGTCCTTCAAACTCAGTTCCTCGGCCATCTCCTTTGGGAAAATTTGCTGTTCTGCCTCAGGTGCTCGTCCCTCTGCTCCTCCAGCGCCTGCCTGGCACGTACCTCCCTCAGTGGACACGAGATTCACTCACTTGAGTGTCCCTCTGCACACCTCCCTGGGCTACATCAGGTATCTCCCAGCACCTTTGAAGACCTCTCTGCCCAGATCTTCACCTGTCTCTCAGTCTCAGTGTGGTCAAAACAAAACTTCTCTTCCCACCAAAACATTCCTTCACGACTACTCACATTTCGAGCATAGATACCACCATTTCTTTCAATATTCAAGACACTTTGCCATTACCTTTGATGGACCCTTTTTAAATCTCCCGTATCTAATGGGAACTTCCTTTGCCACACCTCTCATCAGAGCTAATGTCTAATCAGAGCCCAGCACCCATGGGTAGAGCTGGACCAATGACCTACAGGCAGCACCTATTCCAAGTGGTTGGTCTGTGCTCCTCTGGTGGTTATTTTGAATATTAACCCTTTCTATTTCTCATCATCTTTTCTTCACCCTACACCCAGAATATAATAAATCCTAGTTGATACCTGGGTGTCCTGTGTCCCATGAGAAAGAATATGCACTCCCTGCAGCCCTTCAGCTGTTCCTACCCTCTTCTATTCACCCTTACATGCTTAGCCAAGTCTTTTGAAAACATCACTCTTAACCTTCCCTGCTCAGTGGTCTATGGTGTTTTCTGTGGTCTAACACACAAACCTCCAATTCCTCTGCTCAACCAGACCAGTCCAGCTGTATTTTTTATATCCCTCTACCAAACACCCCATGTTCCAGTTGGGCAAAGAACATCAATATGTATAATAGAACCCATAAAAATATTTTTTGTTGTTTTTAAGTTACAGAAAATACATTCTCATCTTAAAGAAAACACATGTGTACAAAGTAAAAAAACAAAAAGTGTGTCTCCCCACCCTGTCTTCACCTCTAATCCCATTCTCTAGAGGCAATCACTGACTTGGTTCCAATCTTCCTACCTCCTTTTAGCTTTCTCCAATAAGTCTCTTCCCCAGAAGCTTCTTGGACTGAACCATCCCATGTAGGGTCCAGTACCATATACCATTCAGTGCTTAGCTGATCCCAGATGTGTTCACTTTCCCTTTTAATTGACCCTGCAATTCTTGAGGCTGGATGAAACCTGCATCTCCTCTTATACCTCTTGTGTGCCTCTAGAACTGAAAGTAGCACTGAGCCTCTGACAGGTACTTAATAAATACTTTGTAAAGACTGACTCTAGCTTCTTCTCCAGAAAAATATATGCAAAATCTCTAACTAGCCACCTTTTCCTAACCTGGCTCCACCATCGAGCTCACACCCCCATAACTGAGGGGCTGCCAGTCAACCCCAGCTCCATGTCAGCAAGTGTGCGTGGAGCCCGAGCTCCCCTCCTTAGGGCAGAAGTACATGGAAGCAGGCATGCAGACAATGAGAGAAAGAGGAAGGAATGGGGGAAGGGGAAGGGGCACACAGGTATATCTCAGCTGGGGACATAAGATCCTGGGGAAAGGTTTAATTTAAGCTTTTGTTGGAACTTAAAGGTTTGCATAATAATGGTTTGAAATTCTCCGTGGTGTAAATTGGCAGGCCTCAAGATAGCATGAACTCCTATCCAATGCCCCAGCCCCAGGGCCCTTTCTGCCCCCAAAGCCTCTAAGAACACCTTGGCTGTGTGAGGACCCCTCTACCTTGGCCAAGCAGCCTCCCCCACTAAGGCTTCTTGTTGGTTCCTATGGGCCCCTGTCTTGCCCTCATCCCCCAGGAAAAGTTCCCTCACCAAATGAAAACAAGCTGTGAGGTACCATGTCCCTGGTCTGTGTCTAAGGCGCCTATGCCTCGAGAAAGTTTGACGCTTTCACTCAATGGTATCTGAGCTGGGTTCTGGAAGTGCTTTGGAGATAAGAAAAAAGAACAAAAGGATAGTGGCTTCAGGTGCCAAGTCCTGTACCCTGAGTCAACCAGGCAAACTCTGCTTTCATTTGATTAAATCGGTTTGTGCTTTAAAAAGAAAAAAAGATTAACCAGTGACCTAAAAGACCCAGAGAGTCAAGTCCTGGAGATGAAACCTGTGTCTGGAAGTCACGTTCAGGATTCAGGTCTAGTAAACTATAGTTTGGATCACCTCCCCTGAGTCTTTCCAATCAAGCTAGGGTCAGGTGAAGCACGTATCCCTCTGCCCTCTCAGGCCAGTGGAACCTGCTGTTCTGAGCACAGAGGTTTCTGGTTTAAAGCAGAAAAGCAAGGATAGGAAGGTTCTTGGGGAAAGGGGGAACAAAGTGCCAAGGAGTCCCTTGGGAGTGACTGTTGGAAGAGAAAGGCCAGACCTGGGGCTGGAAGAGTGGTGACACCTACCTTGACACCGCCATCCGACTTCTTGTTCAATAGGCTTTTGGCAGCTGTGAAAACAAAGAGAAAAATCAAGTCTCCTGTATTGTATCCTCTTCCCATCCTGAAGTCTGGCAGCTGGATCCGCAAAAGACTGATGTGTTTGACAAGGGGGCCAGGAGTCTCCTGAACCCCCTAGAAGAGCCCCTTCCTGATGCCCCAAAGCAAGAAGGGCATCTCAAGCAGCGTCAGACCCTCAAGGTGGCACCCCAGGATCTCCTCTGCCATGGAAGAGGGCTCAGCAGAAACAGGGACACTCTGCATTTAGGAGGAGAAACCACATTCAGTACTGGGGCTGCCTGGGCCATTGGGAACTCTGCCTTCAACGGCTTCCACCTAGGCCTGGAAGCAGAGTGCCAGGGTGAAAGGTGAGGGCTCCATCCCTAGATGCCATGGAGATTCTCAGGACAGCCAAGCTGCAAGGATGCAAGACATCTCCTGAGTGTTCTCAAGAAACAAGAGTGTCACAGTTCATGAAGGAGACCAGACGTGAGGACAGACAGACACAGACACAGAGACTAGGACCACCTACAGGAAGGTTTTGCCAGGGGGTTGAAGCCTTGACTGGGCAGGTCCTCACTGCCACCCTTTCCTCAGTCTACTCTCTGGACCCACTGAGCAGAAAGGACTGGGCAGAATAATGAGGTATTAAACAGATTCTAGCCAGGCACAGGGTGATGCTCAACCCTGATGAACTCCACATAGGAAGGCTGGTGATTCCTGTTGGCCACAAAGGTCACAGGAAAGTAGCAGACAGTGGATGGGAGATTCCAGGGAGATTGAATCAGTCCAACTGTCTGATCCACCTAGACTTCGAAGGGTTTGCATCTTGGTTCTACTGCTTGCTAGCTGTGTGAGTTACTTAACCTCTCTGAACCTCAGTTTCTTTATCTATAAAATGGGATAATGGCATGAAAAGCACTAAGCAGAGTGCCTGGCACATAGCAAGAACTCAGCAAGTGTTAACTACTGTCACTACTGTTGCCATTCTTCCCTTCAGGTGGCCTTTCCTACCCAAGCTGGGTCTCCAGTGAGAATAAGGGTCCTTGCATCACAAGAATTCTGACCTCCAAAAATGGCCTTTGGTCCTATCTCCAGTTTATGCTGGGGTGATTTGAAACTTATTTTTAAAATGTGTTTACTACTATGCCTGACCACCGATGGTGTTAAGTGCTTTACATATGTCAAACTTCTCTACTCTGACAGCCCATTAGAATCACTTGGGAGTTAGAGAAAAATGCTTATGCCTAACCCATGCCCTAGGGATTCTGATTTTATTTGTCTGGGGTGGGGTCTCAGCATCAGGATTTCTTTCTTAACAAGTTTTCTCATACAGGCGGGGTTGAGGGCCTTAGACATACATGATCTTAATTGACACCATGTTATTTCTTAGCCCCATTGGAGAGACGAGGAAACTAAGGTTGGAAGAGCTGATGTGACTTGCTCAGGGTGTGGCAGGGCTTGGATCCAAACTCAGGAGCGGCTGTCCGCACAGCTTCTGTACTCTACCGCATTTCAGACCCGGAGACCGGCAAATGACAGACTTCACAACTGTGAAGGGCGTGGCTCCCCCTTCGGGGCCGCCCACCAGGGCCGCTGAAGCCTAGTCTTCCGCCGTGGGCAGCTCAGCTCTGGGCCACGCCAGGGCTGTCTCGGGCCACCTTGGCCGCAGCCCTCACAGGCAGGCCAGGCTCTCGGGTGGGTGGCGTCGGGAGGAAAGCCTCCTGCTGCCCAGCTCCATGTCCCAGGCTATTGCCTCCTGAGAGTTGGCAAGCGCCCAGCATGCACGGCTGGTTAGGGGGCTCTGTAACACCGATGCGCTCGCAGATGCCAAGTTAGGTGGTCCGTCCGGCATGCCCATCTCAGCCCGCAAGCATGGGACTCGCCTCCCTGGTGAGCGGGCCTGGCATGCTGGCCCTCCTGGTGGGGTGGCAGGGAGCCGAGGCAGGCGGTCGGGGAGGACTCATGCCACGTACCTTGCCCGGCCAGGCCGGCGGCGCTCGCGGCAGGCGAGGCGGGGGCGGAGCTCTGCCTGCCAACTGAGGGGATACAGTCTCTGAGTGCACAGAGCTGCCGCAAAGCCACGGGGGCCAGTCAGCAGCGAGCATGCCCCAGCGCGAGGCGCAGGAACCCGCTGCCGCTGTGCACGGCAGGGTCCGGGCGGTGTGGCCAAGCCGGCCGAGCTGGGTGAGCGGAGGTGCCGGGGGCAGGCTGGTGAGCAGGTGCAGCCAGCCCTGCAGCAGCCTGGGAACCTGAGAGAACCGGGCTCGGACAGGGCGTGGGGTATCCCGCGGCTCCACCTGTCCCACGACCACCTCGGGTGAGGGTCTGCAGGTCAAAGCCTGACTTGGCAAGGGGCGGTGTCCCTTCCGAGGCAGCCCAGCCCTAGCTTAAGGCTGTCAGGAAACAGCCTCATCTGCAAACCTTCCTCCCCAGGGGACCTAAAGGAGGCCATTTTCACAGGGCAGCCCTTTCCTCCGGCCTCATTCCAAACAGTAGAGAGAGTGGCACTCGGAGCCCAGGGAGGGTCCGTGGCCCTTGTGCAGCCAGTTCACTGATGTTCCACAGCCCCCAACTCCTCAGAGACACCCGTCACTTTCCCTCTTCAAGACAGGTGGCCAGGAGAGGCTGCATTTCAGAGTTCCAAAGGTGTAGGTGCCCCAAAAATGAGCACCCAGAAAGTAAACAAAGGCCGCTTAAGCAATACATTCTAGAAGCCCCGATTGCACCACAAGCCAACCTGCTAGAATCCAGGGATAAGCTGAACCTTCTATTTGGGATCAACTCAGAAAACAGCCTCACTTGTTCCTAAAGAAGCACACAAGCGCCCTTCCTTCTTGATTATACTTCTAGACACCTCTTCCTTCAGAAGCTTCTGGAGACTGGCTCTGTCTTAACCTGTCCCAGAGTCAGGGCAGAAGAGGTCATCCTGGAATGCCTGCAGCATTCCTTTTTGTTTGTTTGTTTTTTTGCCTCCTGTGCCGGGGCAAAGTGAGTGCCACGGCCAGACAAAGTCTGGGCAGCAAGGACAGGAGGCTCTTTAGGGATCAGTGAAAGTGCTGTGTTATAACAGAGAGACTGAGTTCCTGAAACCAGGACACCAATTTCATGAAATGGACAGGGGAGAGGCTGATGCAGAGGCCGGAGGCCATGGGGTGGGGCACATGCTATTGATTTCCTAGCAGCCTGTTTCACATCTCTTCCACTCAGAGAGAGAAGAGATCACCCCATTCTAGGGTCGGCACATATCTGCCCTTCAGCATCCTCTAGAAAGGCTTTCTTAAACCCAGAAAGTAGAAGGTGCAAGTAATTAGAGGACCAGAGGCCTGATGTGGGACAACAGCTCCACCTCTGCAGGAGGTGGCCCACTGTGCCCTCCTGTCCCCATTTGTGAGGTGAATCCAGAACACAAGATCGAGCCCCAACTAGGGTCACAGGGGATGGGCCTGAGGGGGACACTCTCCCAGCTTACTCTCCAGTCCTGACCCTCCAGGGCCCTGTGGCTCTCACTCGGGCTAGAGCTCATGAAGCCCCAGAGCCAGGGCTGGAGGTTACCGGGAACCAGTACAGCCAAGCCCGTGGACTCAAGCTCAAGGGAGCAATCTCTGCCCAGGTAGCTGCCCACCTGAGCCTCCCACACACACAACCCCCCGACCCCCATGGCTGTGTAGAAGGAAAGCAAGGGAGGGAGTCTGGTTATGAGAATGAGAAGGGGCTCCTGAACCAAAACAGTGGGGCTGGGGGTTAGGGGGAGGGAAGATCAGGGGAAAAGGCAAACTGGGAAGAAACCTTTCTGTCTTAAGTCCCGTCATTAATCTTTTCCTCACAGAAAAGCCACTGTGCTTCCCAACTGAGGGCAAACAATGATGAGAGTGGGGGGAGGGGGAAGGTGGAATGTCTTGCATCTTAAAAAGAAATGTCAAGTGTGATTTACAAATTACTGGTCCCAACTCTCCCAATTCCTCACGCAACATTAAGCAAATTCCTTTCCCTCCATCCTGCTGGTCTCTATTTCTTCACTTTTACGGTTGGTATAAAAGAGAATATTTTAAGCACAGTCCCTGTAAAAGGTTTAAACATCTGGAATAATTTCTATCAGTCATCTCCACCTGGACACAACGATGTAGTGATCGTCCCAGTCAGCCAATTAATGGTGGTGTCTGGGAAGATTCACTACATTTCATCTCCTTTTTCCCAGCATATCCTCCAATGCTCTTGAGACTGGCTAAAATCTTAAAGTGCTGAGAGTCTTCAGAGAATACCCAGGGACAAGGTAAATGGAAGACTGGGCAGACTACTCCTTGGGAGGTTCTAGGGAATACAGTTCATAAACCTGAAGTCAAGTAAAGCCCCCCAGAATTTCAGGTTACAAAACTCAGCTGCAGCAGCCCCTCCAAACAGGATCCTCATCATCTTGGTCAAGGTGCTGCCTGAGACACCCAGTGTCAGGATGGCATGATATATGGCAACAGCCCATTCTGACCCACTCACCTCGTAGAGTTAAAGTGCACAGCTGAAAACATACCTGAAAAGTTCCTGGAGACAAGCATGGTCGTGAGGATGGCACCCTGGGGAAAGAAGAGGGTCCTGTGAATTCCATCAGGCTCTAGAAAAGCAGTCTGTTCTCAGGCAGAGGGCAGCTGCTGGCTAGGGGCTCCCAATGAGTACAACCTTCCAGCCAGGAGGGGAGCTTCCTTCTGTGATGGGGCAGGGGGCGCACTGCTGAAAGGTATGATTTCAGGACGCTGGCAGCCTGGCCCGGAAGGCTAGACTCACCTTCAGTTTTCTCCGGGCATTGAACTTGCGTAGGCACTCCACGGTCTCTTGACGATGCATCATAGATGCCACTGTGGACCGTTGCTGGAAGCCAAATAGACAGGCCTGTGAGCCCCCCACCGGATCCTAGGCCCCTCACCATAGTCCCAGCACCGGTGGCCATGTGCTCAGCCGCCCCAGAGTTGCTCTGAAGATAAGATGAGGTCATAGATGTGAAAATGCTTTTACAATAAAAGCACTACCCAAAAATCAAGGTTATGTAAGGACAATAATCTGGACATGAAAACACCACTGGTAATTGATGCTGGATGAAGGTGCCCAAGAGAGCATTCTAATCTTCCTTGGGAGACGGAGGCTATGGAACGGGAGAGTATTTTGTGTGTTGTGATCCTCATGCAGTTATTCCTTCAGCAACTATTTAGTGAGCACCTACTGCGCTCCAGATTCTGGGCAGTGAGAGAACAGAAAGGGTTCCTGCTCTCCAGAGAGAACATTCATTCCTTCTATGAGTTCCTCTCAACAACCATCCCACTCGCCAACAAGGCCTTAAATGAAGCTGTGATCTGAGAAGCTAAGGATCTTTACCTTGAAGCATTAATTCTTTTCACCGTTTTGGATGGGAATTTTTCTTCAATGTATTACTGCTGACTTCCTCCTTAAACAGAGTCCCCTGAACATGATTTACATTTCCCTGATGACACAGGGTCAGCAATACAAGCATCAATGATTACACATCCTAATACAGAGATGTTCTCAGGGTCTGCTGAGATATATAGGAGGATGGAGGGTGGGGTCCACAAACATGACCCCAGAACATAATGTTTCCGCAGTTCCTGAGTACCCATTTTAAGTGGCTCATCCCCTCACTCTGCTGTTGTTACCTTGGCCAGCCTGCTAAAAAAAATAAATCCTACAACATGCAGCCTGGTGCCCATGCCCCCACAGGGCCACCCTGCCTTCCTTCCCCTCTGGCCGCTCCCTTTCCTAGTTCCCGAAGCAACTCTCCCAACCTTATCTACCTTTCCCAGATCTCATATTTCACCTCCTCCTCCAAAGTGTAAACTTCTCCACAAAGTGAAATGAGAGATCATCAAGCAAGAACTCCTTCAACTTCAGCCTTCTAACCACAAGTTGATTTTCACACCCCTGCAACATAATCCCAGGTCTCAGAAGCATCATCCCTCATGTGCTGACCCCCTGACCTGGGCTCAGGAGTCCCTCTCTCATTGTGCTATCCAAACACTGGTTCCTCAATTAGCCAATATTTTTAACCCCTTATATTCTGGATTATATTCTTCTCTGTGGTCTACACAATACAGTCAAGCGCAAGATTTTAAAAACTCCCCTGACTCATCCATCTTCTCTAACTAGTACCATGTCTTTCTCTCTTCACCCTCATTCCCTCCTCACCTCACTGTAAACAGGCTTCAGTCTCTCTCCCTCCACTGCCTCTATCAGTGAAATAATGAAACAATGCTTCTAATTGGTCAGAGCCAACAGGCTCTCTTCTGTCTTTATCATGGACTCTCTGAAGCATCTGATTACAGAACCTCCCTTCCTGAGACCTCCTGTTTCTTAGGATCTCCTGATCCTCCTTCTCCCATGGAAATTCTCATTCTCAGTCTCCTTTGCCAGCTCCTCCAACTCTCCCTGGAGCTAAATGCTGGTGGCCATCTCTTCTCTTACAACAGCCCACAGTAAGAATTCAATCAGGGGCTTCCCTGGTGGCACAGTGGTTAAGAATCCGCCTGCCAGTGCAGGGGATACTGGTTCGAGCCCTGGTCCGGGAAGATCCCACATGCTGCTGAGCAACTAAGCCCGTGCGCCACAACTACTGAGCCTGCGCCCTAGAGCCCGTGTGCTGCAACTACTGAGCCCGCGCGCCTAGAGCCCGTGCTCCACAACAAGAGAGGCCACTGCAATGAGAAGCCCGCACACCGCAACGAAGAGTAGCCCCCGTTCGCCGCAACTAGAGAGAGCCCACGTGAAGCAACGAAGACCCAACATAACCAAAAAACAAAACCCCCCGAAAAAAACAAAAAAAGGAATTCAATCAGCATAGAAACAATCCCATCTATTTCTACAGCCCCAACACCACCCAAATGACTACAACCTATATTTCCAATTTTTAACTTCTTTTCCATATTTCTAACTACCCACTGGATATCTCCAGCCGGAGGTCCTCAAACACCACACTTAACATGTATGAAACGAAAATCATCATCTTTTCTCACAAACAGGTTCCTCCTCTGGGTTTCCTCTGGGTCAGTGAATGGTACAACCCTCCACTCAGTTACCAACTCAAAACCTGGCAGTCCTCATAGATCCCACTCTCTCCTTCACTTCCCAAATCCAGCTGGTCACTAAATCCTTTTTATTCTATGTCCCAAACATCTCTCAGATGTGTCCACTCCTTGCCATACCGCCCACTCTCCTATTATTACCTTTAGCCAAGACCTCATCTGGACTTGCTCAGACAGTTACGACAGCTTCCTGAGCTCTCTGCCCTTGCCTCTTTCCTCTTCAATTCCACTTTCTACACAGCTTCCAAAGTGATCTTTCTTAATTAACTGCATACTTTATTCCCTCTTTAAAACCCTTAAATGGTTCCCTGTGCTTTCAGAGTAAAATCCAAACTCCTTAGGCAGAAACCTGTATGTCCTGGAATCTTTTTGGCTTCAGTCTCTTGTATTCCTGTAGTCCTACGTTCATCTACAACCAAACTACTTAATATTCCTTAAACTCGCCACAATTTCCCCATGGCCTCTCACCTTGGCCCTTGCTAACCTCTGTCTGCAGGTTATCATCCTGGGGAACTCCCAGTCATCTGCCAAGAACCAGGACACAGCCCACCTCCTCCATGCCTTTAGCAATCCCACTGCCCACCAGAGACGGCAGGAGCTCCTACATAACTCATCAGCTTCTTTTACGTACTTGTCACATTGCAGAGTGGTTGCCTGCTTGAGTGCCTGTCTCCCCAGATAATCTTTGAGATGTGTGAGGGAAGGCACCATGCCTTATTCATCTCTGTATCTACAGCACCCACACAGGGACCAGCATCAAAGAGGCATTCAGTAAACACGGGAAAAAACAAATACATAAATGCATCGTGGCTGTCAGGAGGCCTAACAAGAGGCAGACCCTCTTGTTTGAAAAAAGGTATTTCAGCCTGATAGAACTGTACACGAAAACAGAATATGCTGACCCACAATGATAGCCCCGGGGGCTTCTCCTAGGACGAGATTTATGACTGAACTTCAGGAGGCTCTTTTTCATTGCTCAGAGGCCCCTTCTGTTTATTTGCTGGGTCTTGGTCACATTTCCATTAGAGTTGTCTAAGAGTTGAGATCCGAATCGGCACTCTAGGCATGGCGATTCACTTTGAGTTCTGCCAGCTGTTTTCTCTCATCAACTAGAATCTGCAAGGGTCAACCTAAGCCTTCATTCAAGATCAAAGCTAAACCACACCTGCCAAGTGAGTGGGGGAGAGACAGAGGCCAATTAGTCCCAATCGCCTCCCCAACTCCTCCTGGTGACATTTGCTGCCCCTGGGCCCCATCCAGTGCCCCCTCCCCTCTGCTGGGTCTTAGCTCAGGGCCCAAAATGATTATTCTCTATTCATAAGAAGGAGGGTAAAGACAGTGCTATGGGCACATTGAAAGCTGACATCCCTGATCTCCTTGATCTCGGTAGAAGACACTTACACAGACCCATGGATGCTTGAGAGCCTGGTCAGCTGTGATACGCTTTGCAGGGTTTATGGTCAGCATCTGGTTGATCAAGTTCTTGGCTTCAGGAGTCACCGTGTCCCACTCTGGTGATGGGAACTAAGGAGCGGGAACAGGAGAAGGAAGGATATGAAACTTATGAGCCTCATACCGCCTATAATTGGGATACTCTGTGTTACCTAAAGCTGCCCAGCAGGGTGTGGGAAAGCCCTGGGGTATCCCAGGATCAGGGTCAACTTAAAGACCGGGAAAGGAAAACAGAACAATCATGGTTAGAATGCCAGAATATCAGACTGGGGGACTCTGACATCTTCCGTTTCAACTCCATCTCTCTACTAGGAGGAATCAGGTGTTCAGAGCTGTGCCGAAGGCCCCACCGCAGTGGGAGAGCCACCAGACTTCTCATCCCTATGTCATGCAGCACACCACACAGCCACACCATTCTTTGCAAATAACAGACCAAAGGGCTTCAGTGGACTCCGTGACTTTACAGCTACCAAAAATGGCTGTGCGAAAAAGCTGCTCCCTGGGACAGGTGGTGTCAAGAACTGAGGCCTATATGCCATGCCCATCCCTGGGTCTTCAAAGTCCCTGACACTCCCTGTACCCTGTGACACACTCAACACGCCCCTTCCCCTGGTCAGAGCCTGAGGGGCAGGAACAAACAGGTCCTTACATCATAGGCTCCAGCCTTGATCTGCTGGTACAGCTTGTGCTGATCCTCATCCCAGAAGGGAGGGTAGCCCACCAGGAGGATATACAGGATGACCCCTACAAGACAGGACACAGGTCACTGGGGTCAGTCACCTGCTTTGCTGAGGAACCAAGAAAAGCCACACATGGCTCAGAGCCACCCAGAAAGTCAAGGCCATACCAGAAGGAGAAGTGAATGGCAGCCAATAATGCTGTGCCACTATGCTTCACTCCCCACGTCACCAAGCCGCGTCCAGGATTTCTTTAGGCACAACCCACCTGCTAAGGCATGGGCAAATCCCTCTTCAAGAAGGATGCAACGTCATCTAGGAAATACTTGGGGAGAAGGGTGTGATGGGAACAGCCATCCCGGGGACTCTAGAGCAAACACCGTGAGCTCACATATACCAGACGCCTGTGGGACCCACAAGGAAGAGCAATGCCTCTTTCTTGCCATCACTGGAAGTCGAGGGCCCTTAACCCCAAAAAGCTGAGTGTGTGGAATGGGCTTACCGCAGGCCCAGATATCCACAGGTTTTCCATAGGGATCTTTCCTCAAGACCTCAGGGGACAAGTAACCTGGGGTGCCAGCAAAACCTGTAGCAGAAGAGACAGCGGAGGCACACTGAACCCACTTTCTCTTTCATTAAATCCACATTAGCAATTTCCCCCAAGTCCCTTCTTACTCCTGTTGCTTTTGCTACATAAGCTCTCAGCACATGGACAGCGAGAGATGACGGGCTGGGCTTCTCGTAGTGCCCGGAATCTAAACCAGAGGGGCAAGTCCATGTGTCTACCAGGAATTCCCATCCTCCCCAGAGGCAGCAAGAATACAGTGCTAACAGCAGCAAGTCTCACTGTATTGAGTCATGGAGGGCCAGGGGGAGTTCTGCACCCTCCCCTCCTCCAGTCCCTGAGGAGCCCAGGGCCATTAAGGGTCTGGCTTCTAGTTATGAAAGAGGAAGGCAGATCAGGAAGAGGAGGAAGGGCGGGGGCTGCATTCCAGGAAGACAGGGTCACTCTTACCAAACCAAGCCTGTTGCTCTCCCTGTACTTCGATGGCTAGGCCAAAATCAGCCAGCTTGACTGCAGCACCCTTGCATTTACTCGCCAGCAGGAGGTTCTCAGGCTGTATAAGGAAGACAGAGAACCTCGTGAGGCACCCACCCCGCAGCCCAGAGGGAGCCTAGTTTGGGCCTCGCAGTACTACCATCTGGCACCAGGTGGCGCCAATGCTTCACAAGCAAGAGGCAAAGGGGTAACCTGGGTAGTACCTTCAGGTCCCGGTGGACAATGTCATGCTGGTGGATGTGGTTAACACTCTCCAGAATCTGATGTATACAGTGGCTGCAAAAGCAGAAGAAAGGTCAGTTCAGGGTTAAACCATCCATGACCACATGCTGTGGACAAAAGCACTTATCTCTGGGTCAGGGATTCACAGAGAATCACTCAACGAGGAGCAAGAACCTTGGACTTTGGACATCATCTGTTCAGCCTACTTTATAGAAGAGGAAACTGAGGCCCAAGCGGATTAAGTGGTTTGTCCAGGCTCTCCTGCTAGATAATGGCAGAGGGAAGACTAGAACAGGGTCCACCATGCCTCCTTAGACTGTAAAGGCCCAACATATTCAACTTGCTTCCAAGAAACTCCGGGACATCTCAGACTCCTGAGAAAGAGAGACCATCCAACTCCTTCCTTGTTTCTCTTCCCCGCTATGGTAACTCTGTTCTTGGAGAAGAGGCTTGGGGTAGCAACTCAGGAAGGATAGTCCAACTTATTAGCCTAAGTTGTTTTGGGGGTGGGTACACTCATTCTTTCATTTAAACATTTATCGAGCACCTACAGGCACTGTGCTTGGTACCACATCAGCTGTAAAGATGACCCAGTGCCTGCCCTGAAGTTTATCATCTAGTAGGGGAGATAAAACAAGTACACAGGCACCATGAAGAAACAAGGTTCTAAAGAGGGTTCCAAACAGGCACCTGAGGAGCATTTCTGATCATGATTTTTCACAGAAAAAGACAAACTAACCTAGAGTCACATTCAGCTGCTGATTCGTGAATCCACCTTCCAAACCACCCTGCCACACTTGCAGTCAAACTCCTGATGGGGTGTACTGGCAGTCTAGAGCACTGGTGAAAACTGGGGGATGATTATGGCCCCCAGAGGACATCTGGCAATGCCTGGAGACATTGCTGGTTGTCACAACTGAGAGGGACAGTGCTACTGGCATCTAGCAGGTAGATGGTTCTAAACCTACAATGCACAGGAGGGGCCCTAATGACAAAAAATTATCTGGCCCAAATGTCAGTAGCGCTGAGGCTGAGGAACCCTGGCCTAGAGAATGGAGCAGGTACTACCAAGTGTGTGCTGAGCTGGAGACCTGGACTTATTTTTCCTTCCTTTAAAAGCTGATGCTGGGACTTCCACAAGAGCCGAAGGGTCTTGCTGGGCTCCTGGAGGCTGAGGCTCAAGCCTCCTTATAGGACACAGCCCAAGAGTAGGCCAAAGAGACTTTAAGACTGAGCTGAAGAGGCGAGTTTCCACAGAAATATATAATTAGAACAGAGCCAAGCTAGCAGGGAGAGCCTTCTGGCCAAAAATGGCAAAAGTGCGAACTGTCCCAGCAGAGCCAGGCCAAGCCCACTGGTACAGTCACCAGCCCCGGCCCCCCCTCCTCCCCGCCAGGCTCCCTGAGCTATCACTGCCTCCTCCCGCCCAGAGCCTGGTCCTCCCCTGCTGGCACTGGAATTCATCTCCCACTTGAGAATTTTTCCTGAGGCTGAAGCATCTGAGGTTGATCAGCAAACAATGGCCTCTCAGGGTTGAGAAATCTGTGAGGAAGCTGTGCTCCCCCACCCTCCAGAGGCAGCCAGAGCTGCCACATATGCCTGAGAAGCTGCAGGCAGGATGATCAAAATCAGGTTGTAAGGACATCACCCGAGAGAAAACTCAGGGCGGGGGAGGAGCTGAGGAAGGAAAGGCAGGCCAAACAAGCGCCCCAGAGCTGCGGTGTGGGAGGAATTCTGCTGTGTCACACGGAGGAGCTGCCAGGGCTTCCTGGAGGGCTGGGGGCTGAAGGGTATGGCCGAGGAATGGTCCTCTAGCCTGCGGAGCCCCACATGGGGGCTGGTGATGGTGGTCAAGACACAAGGTGATTCAGGCTGAAATCTCCCAGGAAGGTTCCCCGGTTGGATTATTAACCCAGACATTTACACTCCTTTGGGACACAAACCATGTTTTCTCCATCTCTGGATCATCTCCAGGATGCCTCGTATGCAGCAGGATTTGTCAAAAGAAAGAAGCAGGGATAGAGAGGGTCCTTGGGCCCTTGTGAGTAGGCGGTGGTGCAAAGAAAAGGTATTTCTGGTGTGACGGCGTAAAGGAGATATGTAAGAGCTTTGCAAAAAAACTGATCTGGGAGTGCTGAATTATTAACTCCTAACAATACCCACGGAATGTAGCCTGAGTCCAGCTCTACAGAATCCTTGTCCAGATAAGAGCTCTTCTGATCTCCCCCAAAGACGATTCAAATAGGCAGGACGCCTGGCCCCCAGGGCCCTCATCTCACCTGGCATCAGCTTCACTGTAGTATTCTCTGGCCACAATGTCTTCAAACAGCTCCCCACCAGTAACACTGCAACCAACAAAGAGGGTCAGAGGAGGCAGGTCAGGTGTCCAACCCCAGCATCCAACAGGTAACAGGTCACACTGTACAACAGCTTTAGAGAAGTGTCAGCTCTACATGCATTTTGTCTGAGAGCCCAGAGCACGCCAGTCCTTCAATGACATGGAGCTTCTCCTTGGGACAACATGGGCCCTCCCTTCCCCCTGCACATTTGTTTCTGTAACCTATAGATTAGCTAATACTCTGGTAAAGATGAATATACAGGCATCTAAGAGAAAATCATCAACCTACTCAAACAGTCATAGCTTTATTTGAGACCAATATGAATACGAAGATAAATCTGCCCAAGAATGACAGGCACTGAAGTTGAAGAATAATGAGACCAAGGACACAGAGACCCAACCCGGAAAATACCAAAGAGGCATTTCTAGGAGGTGAAGAGCCACTTTTAAGAAATTAAACCATAACCAAAGTGGAGGAGAGACCAATGGGAGCCTGGTTTATGACTAATAAAAGGTACCTTCAATTTCCCAGAATTTTTAAGGTCATGCAAAGACCTATGTTCTATTTCTCCACTAAGGACAACACACCAAGAAACAAGAAAAAAGCATCTGCACAAGGTGTGCTGCTGAACAGAAATGCAAGAGCAATGCCATCCCGGGGTTCAGAGCCCGGGGGAGATACTGAGTGAGCAAGGAGACCCTCCACAACCTGCCCATTACCAGAGGAAGTTCAAAATCAAACCCCTCTCCGTGGGCAAAGGAGGGGGACCCTCGGCAGAGGCTGAAGACCCAGTTTAGGCCTTTTTCCCAAGCCTTCCTCTTGAGCCGGCTGGAGGGAAAGGCCCCCACACCCTCAGAAAGCGGCACTTACAGGTCAAACACGAGGTAGTGAAACCCTTCTTCAGAAATACTGTCATGGAGGCGTACTGCAAGAGAGGAGATGGGGACAGAGATTAACAGAGAGAAAACCTGGAAATCCTACTCCTCTCCTCCTTGGCCACCCCAGCCCTGCCCCGTCCTGTCAGCCCCACAGGCTCTCTCCTGAGAATGGGCAGACGCCCAGCAGCCCCGGTCCAAGGCAACATGGCCACAAAGCAGAGACGACCAGACCCCAGGTCCAGCGCTCTGGTCGCCACCTCAGACTGCCTACAATGTAGGCGAGAGACAGAAGCTTTGTGGCTAAGAAGTAAGACAGGACGGAGAAAAGCAAGAACCTTCTTCCCAGAGGGGCTGGTCCCAGAGAAGGTAGTCCTGGGATATGACACGTGAGGGTGCAACGCAAAGCGAGCAGCACCGAGAGACACAGACTGCAGGGGGACAGAGAATGACAAGATGGGAGAGCCTGAGAGCCTGGAGTAGATGGGAACAGAAGAATTAGAGGGAGGGGAAGAAGTGGGAAAGGCAGAGCCCAGCAGGGAGGCGCGTGGAGGGATGATGGATGGTGAGCACGGGAGGCAACACACAGATTCAGGCGACGACAACAATAACCATTTATTAAGTGCTCACTACGTGCCAGGCCTTGTATTAAGCTCTTTGCGTACATTACTTATGCTACAAGCATTTACTGAGTGACTACTGGGTGTTGGACCCTGTGGTAGATGGCGGGATTTAGGAAGGACACAGTACTGGCCTTCAAGGAGTTTATTATTCCTGATGACCACCCTGAGATAAGTATCACTCCCATTCCACAGATGAGGACACTGGACGCTCAAGGACATACAGTATCTTGCCAAAGGGCAAAGATGTAGTGGGTCCAAATGTGAACCCAGCTCTTTCTGACTCCAAAGACTGGTCCACATCACTGTTTCCTATAAGAAATGTGGAGTAGCCCACACACCCAGGCAACAAAGCAATGGAGCCCGGAGAGAAACCACTCACGAATGTGCCTACAACAGCATCAAAGACAGCTCCGAGAGGCTACTGCATGGAGCTGCAGTGAAGGCTGCAAGAAAAGGCTTGCGAGCAGAATTCCTTCCCACTCCCCACCTCCAGAGCTCAGAGGGCAAAAGCTCAACCTAATGTCTTCTGAGATCTCCTCTTCAAGCCTGTGCCCACAAAGCCACCTCGGGGTTAAATGCCAACCCCTGAGCATCATTCTAATGCAAACACAACTTTGTTTTGGCCAACCATCCTAGCTGCTCCTGTCCCTTCCCTCACCTGCACTCTCTTGATGGGGAGCCTATGTTCCAAAGGGCTTCTTCTGTTTGACCTTCACTCCATCCCTCAGCAGTTCCAGGAGCACCTTGCAGAGCACTTCAGGAATGGCCTGACACCAAACCAACCAGTGAAGTTCTTGGAGACAAAGAAATCACAGTGTCTCTTCCATGTCCGGCCCCAACCAGCTCAAATGACAACTACCGTTTCCAGTGTGAGAGCGTTTCATCAGGGCTGAGGCACTTTCCTACGTACCCTTCCCACCAAAGCAAGATAAGCCGAATGTAAAATACAGGCACTCAGCCATCACTAGAGCCCTGTGGTTTTCCTCACTTGACAAATGAGGACTCGGGCCTGCCAGGGCTAGAACCAGGGCCTGACAATTGTTTATGCTTCATATTGCCAACCTTATTAGATCTGATCTGGTTACTCACCCCAAAATTCCCCCAGAACTCAGTATTTCTGCAATTTATCAATGGGATCAAAGGCAGGTGGTACTTCTAAAACCCCTCCTCCTCAAATGATTCTCTCCTATACTCGGGCACATAAGCTCATACTTCTCTAGGCCTGTGGGGGACATAAGGAAGGAGCCATAGCCAGACTCCTGCCTCCCTTCCACCCTAACTGAGCCAGGCACGCTCAAGCGAGCTCCCCCAAAGCCCTGCCACACTCCCTCCTCACTTGTGGGTCTCTGGCGGGAGTTGGTGTCTCATGCTGAGTCCTGCTGCAGCTGCTGCTCTCTTGCTTCCAAGAGGACTTTCCATTTAATTAAAAATTTGCTACTAAAAAGCATTAAAGTGTGTAATACAAATAATTCCCTGGAAATCAACTGTCCCAGAAGCTAAAGACCAGCTTCATTAGGGAGGTGACCAACAGCAGCAGGATGATGCACTAACAGGGCAGCAGGTCGATGCTAACAGCCACTCCCAGGGGAGTCCTGCCGCCTGGCCCTGCCTCCCCAGGATCCCTGACCCCAGACCCACCCCCCGAAACCCAGCACAGCAGGGCTGAGAACAGGGCAAAAAGGGCAGGCACCCATGCCTCTGCCCAGACAGGGAGTCACTGGAACTTGCCCTTCTCCAGAAAGGCTACACACGGAGCCCAGGTGGGAGGAAGCTGGGAGGGGAATCAGAAGAGCAGAGCAGCAAAGGAAGACTAATTCTCCCAGGCCACCCAACCCAGAGAATGGCTTTGATGTGTGTCTCAGAGCATGGCACCACCAAGACGAGGAGGGACAGGTGTGGAAGGCTCCATCGCTGAGCAAGACTGCTATCTTTTTGTTTCCATTTGTAAAGAAAATTAACACGGGACTGAGAACAAGACGAGAAACTTGAATGCACCACTCTAACTGCCAACCTAGCAGATTCTTGATAATAATGATCCAAATTACAATACCTAACTCTTAGTTGAGCTGTCTCAATGTGCTCGGCTTTGTGCCAAGTGCTTTTACACATGTTATTTGACTGAACCCTTGCGTTAGCTCTGTCAGGTAGGTACTTCTATCACCTCCATCTAACAGGACAGGAAATGGTGGCTCCAAAAGAAACTCACCCAAACTTATACTGAGAGGCAGAGCTGAGGCTTGAGGACAAAGCAAAATGACAGCAAGATCCCTGATTTTGTGGAACTGCCTGCCAGGGAGTCACTTTCTCCACCCTATTAGGCAAAGGAGCTCCAACCTGCCCCCACTAGCCCTGGCCATTCTGATTCACTCAGCAGTGTCCATTCGGCACCTCCCTGAAGCAGGCGTGATTGTACATGCCACGGACACAGCTGTGAACAAGGGAAACCCAGCTCTGCCACTGCGCAGCCTCTGGGGGATCGGGGAAGACGGGCTTTTAAAGAAGCACTTACACAAATGCATAACCAAGCAGTACTGTGCTGAGGGCTGTCAGGGAGAAGTAAAGGATGTTATGGATGCATGGGGAAAAAACAATCCAACACCCAGGCCATTCCACAGTCATGAGAGGGTACGAAGGCCAAGGAGGACCAGACCAACTCTAGACAGGAAGATCTGGAAAAGGAGTATGAAGCAGTTACTGCATTACAGTGATAAACCTAATTATTGTTCTTTACAAACTGTGGAAGGAAGAACAGGCCAAAAAAAACACTCGATGTCTCATACCTTCAAGTACTGACAAAGCCACAACCCAAATTTTGTGGCTGTTTCCAATTCTTTAAAAACCACCAACAGTATGCCACATTTTTTTTTTTTTTTCTTGCGTTATGCGGGCCTCTCACTGTCGTGGCCTCTCCCATTTGCGGAGCACAGGCTCCGGACGCGCAGGCCCAGCGGCCATGGCTCACGGGCCCAGCCACTCCGCGGCATGTGGGATCCTCCCGAAACGGGGCACGAACCCGCGTCTCCTGCATCGGCAGGCGGACTCTCAAGCACTGCGCCACCAGGGAAGCCCAGTATGCCACATTTTAAGTAACAAACTTTGGTCAAAAAAGCACTGACAAAGTATCACTGTTCATGTCCATGGAAATAACACAGTGGGAAGGAGGTCCTGTCATCCCATGGGCTGGTGAGGGATGAACGCTGTCCTCCAGAAGCGGGTGGGCAGGGATTTGGGAGCTGCTCAGTTATGATCCAATATTTCCTTCTCTTTCTTTACAACCGCTTTTGCTACATTTACTATTAGCTGTATGGGCCCTGGGCCCAAGGCAAAACGCAGCCAGGCTTGAATAACTTGCGAACTGAGCTGGGTCTGGGAGTCTAGGAGGGGTCACTTCTGGGAGCTGGAATCTCCATTTTCATCATTTCCATTTATTTCCTAGGCCTCCTTTGCTTGCTGAACCTTTTCAAGACAACTCCACGTAGAGGCACAGATGACAAAATGGAGGCACAGGTGGGTGAAACCATGTGCCAGAGGTCACAGCTAACCAGCAAATCCCAGATTCAAACCTAGAGGACTTGACTCTAAAGCCACAGACCTTTGCTTCTCCACGTGCAGTTCACGGATCAGCAGCGTGAGCATCAGCAGGAGATGTGAGGAAGCTCAGGTCGACCCCAGACCTACTGAATCAGAATCTGAATTTTAACACAATCCCTAAGTGATTCACGAGCACATGAAAGTTTGAGAAGTGCTGCTCTAAACCACAATGCTAGACTGTGATGAAACTGCTGGGGCAGCTCAGCACGAAGGAAGACAGACTCTATTCATTAGAGGAATTTAGAGCAGGGAGCAAGCAGAGCACAGGTAGAAGACACTTCACTCAGACTTTAGATGATTAGCACTACTGCCGTTTCCTCCTCTCAACTCCACGCCTCTGGCCACTCTCCTAGGGCTGTTTTAGGTCCTGCAGGATGCCTCAGAACCAACAGGCTTCAAAAAAAAAATAGACTTTACCTTTTAGAGCGATTTTGGGTTCATAGCAAAACTGAGAGTAAAGTACAGAGAGCTCCCACCTACCCCTTGTCCCCACACACACACAGTGTCCCCCAACATCAACATCCCCACCGGAACAGGGCGTTTGCTATAGCTGATGAGCCTACAAGGACACATCATTATCGCCCAGAGTCCATGATTTACATTAGGGTTCACTCTTCCAACAGGCTTTCAACTCCTGGGGCAGAATATCTATCAGGGAACAAAACTGGGGGTGCCTGGCTCCTTGTACCAAATACCCTTCTGAATTCAAGTGCCTAAGAGTCTGACAATAACCAGAGGTGGACCATATGCTCTCTGCTCTCAGCTTCCTCAGTTCTGCACCACTCTTGGGCTGGTCCACTTGTATCCCTGAGGGACGGAGTTAGAGGCTAGAGCCAAAAGGGCCACAGCTCTGAAGGACGGAGCAGCAGAGAGAGGAGATGAATACTGAATTAAGGGGACAAAACTGCCTCCTCTTCTGCCACAAGCCAGGTCAGGCTCCATGGCAACCCCGCCTCCTGGACCTGTAGCTCCCCCACATCTCCAGGAGTCCTGGTTCCCACTGGGCGCCAGATAGCCTGGCTAGCCTGCTCTGCCAGGACACGGTCCTGACTCACCCTTCCCTCCCCCTGCTCTTGACCCCAAAATAGGGCCTCAGACCAAGACGCCCAGGATCTGGGAGCAGTCGTAAAACGAAAGCACAGTTCTAGGAGATCAGACACTGACAAAGGGAGTGTGCCTTGCCTGGCCTTCCCTGGGTCCTGCTCCCTCCCGAACAGAGCAGATGGCTGGGGTAGATGGTCATTCCATCTGCCTTAATTCTGAGCTGGGGGGCAGGTGGTTAAAAAGAAAAAAAAGCGGGGGGGGGGCTACCAAACCAAGTAAAGTCTAAAAGGTCAAAAAGTATATATCTAATTTAAAAGAAAACATAAAAAGAAGGCTCAGGCATTATTCAGCTAGAATCCCAGTTTTGTACTTGCTGGTTGATTCTCGACTGTCTTCATCCTACCCTAACCCTGCTGTGGTCAACCATGCCCATGTCGCAGACAGCGCAGACATGGTTCTGCCTCCTGCATCATCTGCCCCACCCCTTGCTCTCCTCCCTCCAGGAGGACAATTCATCATCGCTCTACGAGTTGGTCACCTGGGACATAAGGAAAGGAAGCTGCTGTCCGCAGACCCTGAGACCCGGGACTGGAACACCAAAATGCTTCTGTGCTCGTGGAGGCTTTAGTCACCCATATTCTTTTTTCCTCCTGCTCTGGAACTGTTAGGTCAGAGGTCACAAGCTCACAAAGCCTAGAGGGACCAGGTAGGCAGTACAAATGTGAGATAACAGCAAAAACAGTGGCCAGCGGGCTAAAGGGGCAGCCACTGCCCAGCCCCAGCTGACTCTGGCCACACAATGGATGTGGGCTCAGCAGAGCCAAACCTTCTGATTTGAAAGATTGGGAAACAGAATTTTTTTCAAAGTGTGAAATCTCGTTTTAAAATACTGGCAAACAATAAAAATATTTTTAAACCACTGAGCAGGCCAAACAAAACACGCCTGAGTTTGTGACTGCTGTTTTAGCTGCTCCTCTCATCATTTCTCTTCTACCTAAGGCAACACTTTGGTCCCCACCGTCCTGTTTGCAGGTGAGGGTCTAACTTCAGAGAGCTCCGGTAGTTCCAAACCCAGGACTTGTGGGCTGAGAAGTGCTGGCTCCGTGGAAGACTGCACCAGGCAGAGCTGAGCACCAGCTATGCCAATCTGCTTCAGGTGTAATCCAAGCTGCTGATTGCCATCTATAAAGCCCTGCATGGTTGCAGTTCTGGTTACCTCACAGCTCCTCTCCCCTTGGGCTGGAGTACGACCTCACTCTCCTACGTTAAGAGCTCCCGGTGAGCATTCCAGCCCGAGATCTGGGAAGCCGGAGGCTGAGTAGCTCTGGAGGAAGCATCGAGCTTCGGCAAGTCGCCTTACAGCCCCAGCTGCCAACCCAGTGGAGTGGGAGGCCTCCAGGGCACTGTGGGAGCCCTGATACTGAGGCCGTGCCTGAGGAGCGTGGAAAACGTGTTGTCCTTTGTGATGATCACAGCTTTCAGGGAAAACCTAGGAGATGCTCCCTGCTCTGCCTCAAGTCAAGCCCGGGGCTTCTGCTCAGACACTGCAGCCAGCCCAGTTTCTGTTCCCTCTGCAAGAAGCACCGAATTGGGGCCAGCGTTTTTGGCAAAGACTACTTCAGCTGAACAATGTAAAACGGAGCCGGAGTGGGTTGTGGCAGGCAAACCTCCTCGGCTTTACAACAACCAACAATGTGCTCCTGTCCCCCATGTCAGGGTGGGAGCAGGGAGAAATCCTCTTATTTTTCTCCTTCTCCATCCGAGTGGCTCCTGCCATCCCATCTCCAGAGAAGCCAGGCGGGTGGGCAGCTTGCCTTCCCGGCTCCGGGGAATACAAACGGGAGCACCATGGAAACCCCCAGAGTGTGCACGACACTGCAAGAGGAACAAAACTTTTTCAAGTCCAGAAACAAAATCCGGACCCTTTTATGATGGCCATGGAAGGCCCCTGGTGAGGGATGCTGGCAGGCTACTAGCCCAGAGCCTCACACGCCAAGGACCTGGACCTCAGCCCAAAGACGGAAGGAGAGGGGAAGAAAGCGAGTCTGAAACATATTCTGATACCTCACTCCCAGCCCTGAGATGGCACCACAGGGATGGAGACACTCAGGTCTCTGAACCAGAACACCCCAGAATTCTGAGCAATATATGGCTGCTATCCTGCTTGGGCAAAAAAAGACACCAGGCAAAGGCCCAGGGACAGAAGTGGTTCCCTACACAAAAACAGTGGATTTCTGTTCTCTCCAACTTCCACAAAATGCCCAAGAAATGCTCTATATAAGGGCACTTACCAATGTTTGGATGCTTCAAAAGTCGGCATATCCGGGCCTCACGTTCTAGTTTCTGGTGATCTAAGAGCAGAAGAGAGAAAACAAGCCATCAAACATCCATTCTATTTGTGGCCACCTGGCTATTCATATGCTTTCAATTCTTAGGCACTAACTATGCCCTTTTTACAATTTGCTGAATTAATATAGCAGGTCACGGCAATTCTGGAGACAGGTATTAATGGCAACCTTTTCCTGATGAAGTGCCTTAGGAAAGCTTCCCAAGTTAGTGAGTGGCAGAGCCAGGATATGAAGCCAGGTCTTTAACTAAAACTGTAGTGCTCTTTCCACCACAGCAGGGATTTCACTGGGCCAGTGTGTCCAGAATCTCTTCCTTGTTGGAAATACTAATAATAATGGCTAAGTTTTATTGAACACCTACTACAAGACCAGATATTGTGCTAGGAGTGCTGCATATATTCTAATACAGTCTTCATGGCAACCCTGAAACATAATGATGCTAACAGTGAAGATGGTGATGATTTGAAAAAAAAAAAAAAAAATAGCTAACATTTATTGAGAGCTTACTTCTACACCAGGCAGATACATATTTTAATTTAGTCTCATAACAATGCTATGAGGTTGGTAGTATTATGATGCCTGTTTTGCAGAAATCCTGCTTCTCCCCAGGATCCTCTTGGCTGTCCACTGCTGGGAGCTCTGACCTCTTGGCACTCAGGCTCTGGGGTTACTCTGCTTTGGTGAAATGACCAGAATCCAAGAGCCCACAAATCTAAGCAAGCTGTGTTTGGTCAGTTCCTTCCCCAGGAAGGCAGAGCTCCAGGAAGTAGAAAGAGAGGCTGCTACTACTCAAAGCAAGGTGGCCTAGAAGCCCTGCCCACTCTACCCCCATCTCTACTTGCTGGAATCCTGCCAAAGTCACCTGCTTCACAGAGTCTGCCCTGTTCCTCATGGTAGTCTGTGACTTCTCTCTCCATGACCCACCCCCATCTCCCACAGCACCTCTTATAATTCTCACATCACACATTAAATCACACCTTAAATCTTTCGGTCACAAGCTTTTCAAAGGGTGGGACCTCTCTGTGTGATGCTTCCTAGAGTTCCTTCCATATCAGAGGCTTAATAACGGTTTGTCAATAACATTGACAGTAGTAGTAAAAACTATTATTTACGAAGCATTTACTATATGCCAGGCAGAGGCACAGATTATCTTATTTCATCCTCACAGAAACCCCGTGAAGTGGAGGATCTGATTAGTTCCACTACATTGTAAAGGAGGAAACTGAGGCTTAAAAGGTTCAGGTAACCTGGCCAAGGTCCCACAGACAGGCAATGGATATAGGTGGTCCGAGCCTAGAGCCCTCTTTCTCATTGCTATGATGTGATGACAAGATAAAGAAAAGTGAGAGTATTAAGTAAAGACTCCAGGCTTTGCGGGGCATAGTCCAGTTCACCTCAACTTCTCCAGGTCCAGGCAGGTGCCTTCACATCCACAGCTGCCAAGCAGTTCCCACCTCCCTTGGTAGGGGCTTCTGCCCATCCACCTCTACCTAAATAGCAAAGAGCCTCTGTAAAGCCTCCCATGACCCTCACAACCATCTTACCAGGCAGGTGCATTGATTATCCCATTTCACAGATGATAAAACAGGCCCAGAGAAGTTAAATAACTTGCCTGAGATCATACAGCAGGAAAGGGATAGAACTGTGATTTCAAGCCCAGGCCTGCCTGAGATAATGTACGGATTATAGATGAGAAGGAATTCATATTTACTGTTTCACCAACCACCCTCAGCTTTGTCCTAAACTTTCCCTCTAGGGACAGCTCTGCTTTGTGGAAGAAGGACGTGGGGACAGGCAGAGATTAGTTCCTGCTGCCCAGCTAATCCATCCCAGCTGTCCAAAGATCTGGGTCAGGCCTTCCTTCCCATCCTCGAGTTCAGTATGACCACTGACCAGGATGCAGCCAGGAGAACTCCAGGTAATCCCACATTGCCTGGGATCCCTCAGGGCCAGGGACCTTCAGAAGGTAGGCAGTTGAGGAAGCAACACTAGCCCTGCCTGGTGGCAGGGGGGCTTGCTTCTTCCAGATCTAGCCAGAGGATGTCAGGGCAACCCCACCTTCCTCCCCATCCCTGGACGTGGGATGGCAGTACCAAGCTAGTCATCCTAAAGCTGAAGACCCATCAGCCCTCTCTCTGACCACTCACCTCACACCCTCCAACCCACAACTCTCAGGCTTGGCTGCCCAGGCAAGTGCGGGAGAACAGTATCTTGCGATGTGGAGGTGGCAGCTGAGGAGAAGGCCCAGAAGATTAATGTTTATCTCCTCCCTTAAGACTCCTACTGGCTAATAGTTACAGTTCCACAACAGCAACAGCACTAAAAATACGGGTGCTCTGGCACCCGTATTATCAGTGACTCAGAGTAAGAAGAGAAGAGACACAGAGTCACACTTCCAGCTCCTTGAAGGAGTTGCCTAGGGTCCAGAGGGTCCTAGATAGTCACTTAGTTCGACCCTAACTCCAAGGAGCTGAGCCCCATGTTCTGCCCAAGGCCTGTGTCTCCTCTGAACCTCGGGTCCTTGCTCTGATCCTTAGTCATGGAGTCTGGCCATTAACACATCAGCTTTGGAGTCAGAGAGCCCCAGACTGAGTCTCAGGGCCGCCATGTTGGGTGAGTTATTAAACCCATCTGAGCCTCATTCATTCACTCAGAAAATATTTACTGAGGCCTACTATGTGACAGGCACTGCTCCAGACGCTGGGGATATGGCAGTGAACAAAAGAGATAACAATCCCCACCCTCATCGAGCTGATATCCTAGAGGAGCTGAGGGGAAGGGACAGACAGTAACAACTGGATGGTATGTTAGATGTCGTGGTAAGTGCGATGGAGAAAAATAAAGCAGGGAAGCGGGAGAGTAGACACTTAAAATAGGTGGTCAGGGAACACCTCAGCAACGAGGTGACGTTTGATTAGAACCCGAAGGAGGTGAGGTGAGAGAGTGAGCCAGGCACACAGCTTGGGAAAAAGTTTCCTCACTTCTAAAATGGAGGCAGCGATATTCGTGGATTAAATGATGTATTTGGGTAAACGCTCAGCACAGTGCCTGGCACACAGGGAGAGCCTCATTTCCAAGGGCCCAGTGATAAGACAGACGAGACCTCACAGGCTGGGCTTGTGCCCATGGCCATCACCAGAGACACGAGAGTCAGGCCCACTCTCCCTCAGCCTGGGCAGTCATGGGGTCCACAGCACAGCAACTGAGCCCTCCGACCTGGCTCCATCACAGCCTCCTGTTTAGGGGTGGCCCACCTGTGTCTAGAGCCTACAGGGGAAGGTTAACAACAGGGGCTCATCAGACAGAGGACAGCCCAGGAAATGCTGCTGCCCATGGGATCCCTGGTCTTCCTCGGCCTCAGCCTTGCTGGCTGTGGCGCCCTGCCATCCCGAAGCTCTGCTCAATGAGCCGTGTGGTTTCTGCTTACCATGCTCTCCCTGACTCCTTACTCCTCGCACAGCCAGCCAGCACCCCACCTCTCTAGCTGTTGTCTCTTGTCCCTTTCCCCCCTCACTTCCGGTCCTGTTGTCCCCTCCAGGGCTGCTCCATGTCTGGGAAAAAGCAAAGGGCTCCACCCCAGCAGCAGTGGTGTTTGAGGAACAAGTAAGGTTTGCAGAGCATCTTTTCCAGATGCAAGGTCTGTCCTGTAAACTCGCATCCCCAGTCCCAAAAGGGGTAAGGCCACTGAACTGGCCTGGTCCACAGTGGTAGGTCCAGGTCCTGGCTTGGCATCCCAAGGTGATAAAAAATCAGCCGGTGCTCTTGTCACAAAGGCAGCCTTCTCCCTTGAGACCCCCCCCCTCCTTCCAGTGACCACTGAGCTTGCCGTTCCTAGGGAACAGCCCAGACCTTCCAAGGCTGACCCTCTTCCCACCCACCTTTCAACTGGGCTCATCCCCACCCCCTCACACGGCCCAGCCCCCCCTTCCTGTTTGATAACGGCCACTTCCCGCTTTTGCACGGGGCCACTTCCTGCCTGCCTGTGCGCTACTGCCATGGAGAGACCCACCCCTGCCGGCCTTCAGCCCAGCTCCAACCATAGCCCTCTGCAAGGATTTCCCCTCAAGAGCAGAGGTGGCAAGAGGCGCAGAAAGCAGAAGCGGCCGTTATCAAGATCCCACTTCAGGCTTTCCTAACAGCCCACTCAGGGCAGAGCCAGGCCCTGGGACACAAGGATCCCTGGAGGCCTCACCTCTCCCGCTTTCTGCCCAAGCGCTTCAAGACTTGGTTCAGGGCACCACAAAGGCCGAATACCCTTGACAAGAAGGGCAGCAAGGAGTGACCAGATGCAGAAAAGAGGAAGCAGACAGTGAGGAGACGGTGCGTGGCAAAGTGGGGGCAGAGCCCTAGAAACACCTCTCCCTTAGGACCCCAGGGGAGATGCCCACTCCAAATTCACTTTCCTTCCCCAACAGGATCGGGGCCCAGGGAGGGCCGTCCAGATTCTCCACAGCCCTGCAGAGACACGCTGGCTGATTTAGTGACATTTCTCTAAAACCATGAATGCCAGCACCAGCTTCAACTAAGATCCTACTGCCATCTAAACATACAACCCACTGTAAATGGGAAAGGACACAGAGCCCTGCTCTGGCTATGGGGACTCTCCCCAAGCTCCAACCTCAATGACTCCCTTGACTTTTCAAAGGGTATTTCAAAGGTCTGTGCCTGTGGCCCCAACACGGGTTAGGAAAAGCTTCCCAGAGCCTGTCGAGTTCACATGCTCAATGTGGGTCTCTCCTCTTGTTGCTCTTCCAAGTGCCCCGCTCCAGGCCCCCCGTAGATATTGCTCCGAGGAGTATAAACAAGGGCAGCATAGGGATTTGGTGTCATAATCCACATTCCCCAGCTGCTTATAAACAGCCCCTGGCCTTGGGCACTGACTAGCGGGAATCCCAAGCCACAGTCTCACTGACCTTACCCTGACATTGTGATGCCACATCCCTTCCTCTGTGAATCTCACTCTAAAGGTGCCAAGTCCCCAGTTAAGAGCAAAGTCCGTGTATCATATAAGAGCAGGGGCCACAGCTTCTAATTCCTTCACACCCATACACCCGGGAACTAGCTGAGGGCTGTGAATACAGTGAGACGGAGCCTGAAATGTGCCCACGTGAACCCCCGGGGCTCTGTCCTTTAACCTGGTGTCCCCCCCTTCTCTTCAGTCCTAACTCGAGCAGTTTTAACTGGGTGACACAAAGACCTGAGCCCTACTTTGGTCTCTGAATCTTAAGACAAGAGAAGCTTTAACTAAGGAGGAAAAGGAGGGAGGCACCAAGAAGGGCCCCATAGTGAAAGTCTCCCAAATCAGCTTGGACAGGGAAAATCCCCATGGGGTCACTAGCAAGCCCCAAGAAGGCAAGGCTCTGCCTCTGGACACTCTCAAGGGCCAGAACAGGGTCA
This sequence comes from Lipotes vexillifer, assembly GCF_000442215.2. Classification (NCBI taxonomy): domain Eukaryota; kingdom Metazoa; phylum Chordata; class Mammalia; order Artiodactyla; family Lipotidae; genus Lipotes; species Lipotes vexillifer. The sequence continues at coordinate 2,681,025 of NW_006795130.1, read as the reverse complement.
GCTGCCAAGTTCTTCATGGCCCTGGCAGGGCTCTGGGTGCCTGCAGCCTTTGCCCACTGTTTTGGTGACATTTCCTTCATGGTAACCAGCCCCAAGTAAAACATCCCAGGAAGCAGCCCCTAAAAATAGCTCCTCCCAGGGCAGCAGCAAGCAGGGGGAGGGGAAAGAGAGGGAGGAGAAAAGAGGGGAGCAGATGGGAAGCTGCTGCTGCTGATAGAGCCCAGGAAGTATAGGTGGTGCTGGGGGGAAGTGGCTGGAAATATCCCCATCATAGAGCGGTCTCTACCCACAGAGGTGGTTACAGATGACAGCAAGACCTAGCCAGCCGAAAGGAGGGATTTGCTCCACTAGGCTTAGAGCTCTGGGCCTAGATGGAGAGGTATGGGGGTGATATATCAGGATTTATCACAGGAACAAAATATCCAGAGTATGTATTTTAAAGGGAAGAGTCAAAGGGTAAGTGAAGTCCATACTGCTTAAGGATGCTGGGATCTGAGCACTGGCAAAATCACTGGCATGCCTACACCTCAAAACAAACCAATCTTTTGTGTCTTGGTTTCCCCACTGGCTGTGGGACAGATCTGGCTGGCCAGGGGCAGAAGACAAAGGGCCTCTGCCGAGAGGCACTCAGAAGGTGCAAAGTGCCCATTTCTTCCTGTCACCACCCTTTTGGCACCCATGGGATCAGGCCCACGTCAGCCCGCCAAGGCTGTCCAGAGAGCAGCAAGCACAGAGATGGGGCAGAAGCCTGTCACACCCACTCCTCCCCTTCCCTGTCTCCAGCCTCAGCAGAGAATGGGGTCAGCCACTCACCTCTAGGGTTTCAGCACAGCCTTAAAGCTTGGAGCACAGCTCATAACAAGGGACCAGAGCAAGCAGCAGGAGGAAGCAAGCAGCAGGGCTTCCCCTACTGCCACGTTGGATGGGGCCACCTTCCAACCTCCATCTCCACCCTATGATGCCAGCACCCTAAGTCACTCTGGGAAGGGGTGGGAGGGCAGGGAGGCAGGCCAGTGTTGTGCGAGTTAAGTCACACAGCTCAAAGCATGACTGTGTGATGAAACTGGCCCTTAGCACAAAGAAGGGGCCTGCAGGCTGCTTCCTCATCTACCCAGGGAGAAGGGTCAGAGGAGCTCCTTCACTTATATACAAGTTGCCCATTTCTCTGTCAACAGAAATTGGTCTGTTTTATCCTCAGGAGGAAAGCACGGTTTTGGATCTAATATCTAATCTTCTTAAATGCATCCTAAAGTCCCAGAGTCCCAGCGTTCCCATGCTGCATAGATTTCTCTTTCTTCTGCCCCTCCCTCATTGCTGTATCACCCTCCTCGCTCTTCATCCTTAACAGGAAAGTCTCACTTGGAGATACCACAGGGGACACAAATGTCATGGGGGCTACTCAGGCCAACACTAAGGGGGTGGAGACTTTTAGCTGGCACCACCCAGGGGGATCCTATTTCACTCCTCAGGGCCAGCTGGACCCAGAAAGGGACAGTCTTTGCCCTTCTGGCGGCCAACATGCCACAACTCCAGCCACTCACCTTGCCACAGCCTTGGACACGAACTGACACCCCAATCTGGGGGCTCAGAAGCAGGCCTCTAATCACAGAACAGCCCATGTACACAGATGGCCACATACCGGCCAAGACACCACCTGGAGAAGGCTGGGCTAAGGTGTGTCTGTCTGGTAAATCTCAGCATGGCAACAGCAACTGTCACAGCTGTCGCTGATTTTAGACAGCATTTCTTAAAAGTGTGGCTCAGGGTCTACCTGCATGAAATTCACTAAGGCACTTGTTAAAAATGTAGATTCTGAGGCTACACCCCAGACCTCCTGAAGCAGAATCTCTGTGGATAGAGCCCAGGAATGTGCATTTTTAACCAGTCTTCAAGGTGATCCTCTTGAACACTAAAATTGAAAATTGCTGCTTAGAGGAAGTCCCAACATTGCCCTATAAGGCCGTTTATGACACGGAAGGAAGATGATAAGCTGCACTGTCTTCCTATATCTCCCACCTGCTTTATTCTCCAAGCACAGGTCTTTAACCTCATCTGTCCTCCCCTACAGCTGTGTCAGGCCTACAGCCTGGCTCCATGGATGAGAAAGGGGGAACCCAAGCCAGCACCAGGGTACAAGGGATCCAGCAACTTGGCTATGAGTTTCCTGAGCGCCAAAGCCAAAAGGCAACCAGGCTCGTTACACAGTCCATTCACTCAACAAGTATAGGAGGCTCAATATGTATCAGGCACTTTGCTCTATCAATATGTATCCGGCCCCGCCCACACCAAAGTGAAAGAAACAGATATGGTTCCTACCTTTACCCTCCCAGGTCCTGGGGAAGGGGAAAGCTTTTGCTTACATTTAGCTTCAATAGAAATTTCTTCACATGGGGTATACAGATTAAATAAATAAATAAACAAAGCAAGTGCTGTAACAGATTTCATAATATTGTTACCAATAGCACCTCTTAGTAAGGCTAAGTATCCCATCATAGTGAAAGCAATTGGAATTCAGATAAATGTTCCAAATAGAGAAGTTTCTTATGACGTGCACTGCTCCAAAGATAAATCCTAAACTATGTAGAGAAAGGACCATTTGCCCTTCAACTGTAGCAATATGGGAAATGCTTTGGATATAAGCAAGAGAGTGGGATATAAAATGTTATGCTCCATGAGGTGAAAATCTATATGCATATGAATAAAGATAAGAAGAGAATATGAAGATTTAAAAATAAAAAAAGACATAAGGGCTCAGGCTTCTGGGGGAGGGGGTGCTCTTAAATCTTAAAATAACGACTTATCATTGCCATCACCTGGCCCACTAGCTCTGCATCCAAGCCTATTTTAAATGCCTCCTGCAGCCTAGCTGAGAGCTAAGCTTGGAACCACCGGCTCCCTTAAGAGCCCCAACTCTACACCTACTGCTGTTCCAAAGCAAATGGAGTGACGTTATGTGACTTCAAGTGACTCTACGTAGACAGGCCCGCAGACAACAACAGCGCTCAAGGCTCAGCCACGTGAACTCATGCCCATGGGATCCCTGGTCTTGTCACACAGCCACCACCGTGGGCCCCCGAGGCCACCATGACAAGAAACAACAGAGCAAAAGAAGGATTCCCATCCAGAGCTGACCCCCCAGAAGACCAGGTGATCTCTCCCCATGCCTCCTGGGCCACCTTACCATGGATGCCAAGGAGAACCAGCCTGATACGCTCTTTTTCACTCAGCAGCACAGAGGATCACAAACAAGAAAGATAACAGGCAGAGAGACTCAGCAAACATAGCAAGCTCCTTCAGACCCTCATGGATGACCCTGGTGGGCCCACCGCATTCCCAGACACAGAAATCCAACACCTGTGGAGCCCCAGACAGACAGCGACGAGTGAAACCCAGCCCCAGCCGCTGCACCTTTATAAAATATACAGCGTAAACTGAGAGGCTGCAGGGAAGCCACAGCCTTCACTCCCTAACCCCATGGGCACCAGCCTAGTGGGCACTGGCCCAACCCTCCCCAGGAGCTCACAGCCCCCACGCCCACACCTACAGCACAGCCCCTGGATGGCTCCCTCCATCTCCAAGACAACACCCTCCCACTCTCAACCTCCCAACAGTACGGGCACTTACATATTCCTGAACTCTCTTGTTGGCATCTGTGCCTATCAGCCAGGACCAGACCTCTGTCCCAGAGTTAACCTGGCACACAGGCCACGCAGCAGAGCCCCAGTTTTGGCATAACCATCTCGAGAGAGGGGGAGTTGCTGCCTAAAGCATATGATCGTACACAAGAATCTTTTTGAGGAGAAAAAAAATCAAAGAGAAATGAAACCTCATCCCATTTGGGCAGGGAAAGAAAGATATCAGCTGGGAAAGATGGGACACGGTTGAAAAAAGGTGAGGACTGGAAAGGGACATGATCACATCGGTTAGGGAAGTTCAGATGGGTACGGAAGGAGTAGAAAATGATGGCCCAAGGCAGGCAGCTCCACAGTCACCACACCAGCTATCCTCATCCCAGAGCTCAGCCCCGAGATATCTCTCTCTCTCCCTCCCTCATCCCTGGGTCAGAGGACAGTGGTGCGATGAGGAAAGCAAAGCACTGCATCATTAACTGGAGACACCAGACACCAGCCCCATTTCTGATGCACCAGGGCTATGCTGTGTGGGCACGGGGAGGTATCCATTCTCAAACCGTCATCCCTGCCTGCGCCCTGCATCCTTGGCCAAAGGATGTCTGCCAAAGAGTCCAGCCCACCACACTGTCCCGCCTCCCCATGGAAGGAGGGCATCTGACTGCCCACATATCTCTATGGCAACCATCGCCTCCGACTCAAGGTACCCAGAGAGAAAGAAAACAAACAAATAAGTCAACTTAATAGCCAATGTAGAGGAACAGCAAGAGACAGGGGCTGGGAGGGAGACAGCAAGACAATCCCTGCTTGTGGGGATCGAGAGAGGCCCTCCCAGCCAGGAGGCAGACACAGCCCTGCTAAACAGGTCCCAGAATAATTGACATGACAGAAGCCCACTGTCATTTTATAGCTTCTCCAATGCTTAGGGACATCTATTACATCTCTTACCCCAGAGATGCCCAGGTCATTACTGGCCATGGCCCACATCTTCTCCAGGATATCTGTCCTGGCTCCTAATATATTTATCGCATCCTATTGCCTAGTCTTAATTCCTTTCTATAAGTCTCATAACCTTTGTCTTGGTGCTACACCCTGCAGCTCTCGATGACCTGACCCATCTACATACGTCCATACTCACCACACCTGTTCACAGAGCACTTCACACTTTGTTGGGTCTATACCTATCAGATGAGGTGAGTTTGGCAAGCACCCAATACAAGGTGCAGGGAGTGTAGGTTCAAGGTGTGAGAGACAGGGCCTGACCCTCCTGGCCTCAGGTACTTGGAAGGATCTCACAAGTTAGGCCCTCAGGCCTGGGCCTTCACAATTCTCAGATCCCGAGGCCAAGCTCCTTCCACTCCAACCAGGCCATTGAGATTTCCAGACCATGAGGCATCAGCCTCCACCCAGGACAGACTGCATCTGCTGTTGCTGCACCACCAACTTTGTAATTTGATCAAAAAAGCAATCAAGTTCATCTGGCAGGATTTGTTCCTGAGAAGCCCTCTACAGTAGCAGCCTCCCCTGATGTTTACAGATTCCCTTCCCTTGGGAGTCTGTTCTGCCGCCTGCTGGGCAGGGGGGAGGCTGGATTTGTCAGAGCTGTTCACTTACTGCATTTTCATCTTAAGTCCCCACTGGGGCACACGGATTCGGACAGCCCTGGAGTGGTTACCACTGCCCCAAACACAGACTCCAAATGACCCAAATGAAGACCTAGCCACCCACCACTCCCCATATCCTCCACCTCCATAAAAACCAAACTCCCTTGAGCCTTCACAGACTAACTCCTCCCAGCAGCAACCTACAACTCTTACATCTTCATTCTTTTCTACCTGTTCCCCATACAATTCCTTGTCTGGTTTCAAAGTCCACCCACCCTGAAATCCCAACGCTTCTCCAAGTGCTAAAACGCACAATCCCCAACTCCTGGAGCATCTTCAGAAGAATCCATAGCCCTTGGAGGCACCCTTGGGAGAAACCAAGATGGGGAATACTCACCCCGGGCAGATAATTTCTTGGTATTGATGATTTTTGCTGCATACTCCTGCGTGGAGGTTTTCTTCACACACCTGCGGACCACAGAGAAAGCACCCCTGGAGGGAGAAGGGGAAAAGAACTGGGAAACGGAGCAAACACACTTCAGGTCTGAGGACAGTGATACTCCCAGCACTAGACCTTTAGTCAAAATCACACACACACACCAGCGTAGTATCTATCACCATCCAACATGGGGCAGAAGGATGTGGCCTCTGCAGGACACTCAACAGATGTGGGTGGAGGACCACCCTACTCCCACACCCACATCTAGTTCTGGGCGAAGCAACAGCCCTAACCTCAGGCTGTGCGTCAAGCTGGTGGCAGATGCTTAAAACACACACCTGCTGCATCTCACAGACAGCCCTGCAGTCCCGGCCTAGAGGACCCGGAGAAGGCAAGAGACCCTGCCCTTTCTCAGCACCTCTACGTCCGCGCCCCCCCCAGCTCAGTCCCCCACGGGAGCTTCCACTCTCCAGCTCTGGAAACATCTAGGGGGGCGAGCAGGGCGGGGGCTGCAGTGGCCGGGCTCGCCGCCGCGGGTGGGGGTGGGGGGGCTGGGGCTGCTGCAGCGGCCTGCTCAGTGCGGAGGGGAGGGGGATGCTGCGGCTGCGGCGCGCGGCTCCCGGGACCACTGCAGGGATGGGGGGAGGGGACGGGGGTGCTGCAGCACTGCCCAGCAGTGGGGCTGGGTTCCTGGAAGCTGCACTAGCCGGGGGCGGGGCCGGGTGCCAAACATCCCCCCACACCCGGGCACCGCAGCGGGGTTGGAGCTGCAGGGCCGGGGAGGGTCCTGAGTGCCAGGCGCGTGGGACATAGGACGGGATGCTGAATGAGCTCCTGAACTGAGTGGGAAGGGGTCAGCGAGCAGGTGGGGTCGGGATGGGGGGCGCCTGAAGGCTGCAGGAGGGGCGGGGCTGGGGGCGCCCAGGAGCGCTCCAGGGGCTGCAGTCCCCGCGGCAGCGCGGGATGCAGCAGCCCGGGCAGCTGCTGCAGGGCGCGGAGGGCGCTGCGGGGCAGGGAGCTGGGGGCGACGAGGCCCCCGGAGGCGGCTGGCGGGAAAGGCTGGGGGGGGGGCGG
>NW_006795130.1:2613952-2673873 GCF_000442215.2 Lipotes vexillifer | reverse complement strand
GGTGGGGCCTCCCGCCGCCGGCCCCGCCCCGCCCAGCCCAAGGGAGCCGCCTGGGCTGGGTCGAGCGCGCGGGTGAACGAAGGGGAGGTGGGGGGTGGTCTCAGCCCTGGGCCGCCAGGAGGGAGCTGAAATGTTCGCGACCTGTGGGCTTGTCTCAGGGCGGACCCTACAAACGCTCAGAACGTGCGTGCGAGTGTGTGTGTGTTGGGAGTGTGTACGGGTCTGGACCACCGAGTTTTCTGGTGAGGCTCCACACTCGAGTCCGGCGCACACGATGTGGCGAGAGGGCCAAGGTCAAAAAGCCCGTGTCACACTGCACACTCGGGAGACGACCCCAGTCTGTGCAGAGCCAGCTCTCAGCAGCCTTCCCTCGGGAAGCTGACAGTCTAGACTTGTGTAAGCATCGGGGCCATTATTAGATAAAACCCTTCAGGCACGGTTTGTTCAGGGAGACCAGGCCAGGGCGAAGGGTGCAGGTGGAACTCTGCCTTCCTACACTCCAACCATAGAGATGAGAGAATGTTCTCTCTCCGGCCAGCTAAGAAAGGGATGAAATGGGAACCATTTAGAAAAGGCTTTGTGCGGTGTGGGCTAGAAGAGCAAGTGGAAGGAAGAAAAAAATAGCCCCATTTTCTTGCAGGCACCCTTTATTTTATTTTATGGTACTCATCACATTGTGTAATGATATGTTTACTGGTATGAGAGGCAGTAGAGCAAGAGCATGGCTGTCTTTAGAGTGAGTTCGGGGTCAGACTGCCTGACTTGGATTTCTGGGCAACTAACTGACCAGCTGTGTGGCATCCGGCAAGTCACTTAGTTTGTCTGTGCTTCAGTTACCTTATCTGAAAACTGGGAAGAGTAATAGTAACTAACTACCTCACAGAGTTTTGAGTGTTAAATGGACTAAATCACGTAAAGTACTTAGAACAGTACCTGGTACCTAAGGAGAAGAGTGTTAGCTGTCTGTTTAATATTTGCCTTCCCACTAAATTGTAACAGGGCAGGGCTTCTGCCTGTTTTGTTCACCACTCTTTACTCAGCCCCAGACACTTAGTAAATATTTGTGGAATGAAGGGACTCCTTGGGGCCCTGGCTCCTGTCGCCAATGTCAGAGGATGGTAGGACGGAGGCACACAACTGTCTCGGCGGAGGACAAACAGGCCGGGCAGGTTCCTGACCTGCCCGGGCAGCTGTACCCTAAGTCAGAGGCCAGCCCCTACTGGGCAGGGCGGAGCTCAGCCAACTGCTGCAGCTCAGTCTTGATTACAGCAGGACGCCCACTGGGAGTTGGGCCTCCATTGTCGGCAGGCTGGCTCGCCCGGAGAAGGCAGCTGAGAGGCTGAGAGGCGTCCCAGCCTCCCAGACCACCTCCCAGAGCGGGTGGGTGGAGCAAAGCTCCCAGGGAGGGCTCCTCTCCTTTCCTTAGCCAACAGCCCTTGGAACTGGTTTGAGAACCAGACTGCCCAGTGGGGGTGATTAAGGGAATAGGAGAGGAAAAGCATTAATAGATTGCCTGGAAGGAGGGCAGAGGACAGAAGGGAAGGGTTGAGGTGACAGAATATCATGCCCCACCCCTCCTCAGGGCAACAGGAAGTAAGGCGCTGGGGAGTAAGGCCACTTCCTATCTCGAAGCACCGGGGTGAGAGCCTGGTCCCAAGTCCCAGTGTGGGGCAGGGCAATGAGATTGTATACACGTGGATGACAGTAAATCATCCACCTTAAAGGCAGAAGTGATGGCTAGCCTGCACTCTAGTAACAAGGCTTGCATATTAATCATCAGTGTGCCATTCCTGAGCCCTCAAGGCAACTTGGTTCCCGACCTCCAGATGCTGAAACTTTATATTCATTAATGTAAGGTGGAGTGAGAAGATGGAGAGACGTCAGGACAAGCACAGACCAGGGCTGCCACGGAGGCCCCTAGGGTTTCCCGAGGGAAAACAGAAAAACAGGACGACCAACCTGACCTGTTCCCGGCAGAGGGTTAGGGCTCTACTACCTCATTTCTCCCTCCCTCCCTCACTACTCTCAACAGCCTCTCTGACGTGGCCACAGTGGCCATTGGAGCCTACAGACACCTTTGTGTGCACACACAAACACACCCTGGAACACACACTCCTTGATCCCCATTGCTGTAGCACCCATACAAGCTCCAGCTACCCCATGGCAATTAGAGAAAAGATACATATAAATAATAACGAGTTTGCCAGCTCCCTGCGCATCAGCGTCTATGGCAACCTCATGGGGTCCAAGAGTGGCTATGTTCCATTGCAGCCGGTCCAATGGGCAGCACCAGCACTCAGGCCATGCCCACAGAGCGGGGAACAGGGATTTACACAGGAAATGGATTTCCTGATAATCACCAGAGGAGCCCCACTAGGCGGACCCTCTGTCATTCTGCTGATCTTTCTCTTTGGAGTCTCTGAAAATTACACCATGGGACTTCTCCTTGAATGAGAGAAGCTTCCCTCCCTAATTTTGGAATGCAATTTTAGAGTATAAAGTTACTTACTCTTCAGAGTTGAGGAAAATGGGGCAGTTGAAAGTGAGGCTTTCTTTTTATTGAAGTATAGTTGACACAATATTATGTTAGTTTCAGGTGTACAGCAAAGTGATTCAGTTGTATATTTGTATATATTTTCAGATTATTTTCCATTATAGGTTATTACAAGATATTAAATATAGTTCCCTGTGCTATGCAGTAAATCCTTGTTGCTTATCTATTTTATGTATCATAGTTTGTATCTGTTAATCCCATACTCCTAATTTACCCCTTCCCCCCTCCTTTTACCCTTTGGTAACCATAAGTTTGTTTTCTATGTCTGTGAGTCTGTTTCTGTTTCGTCAATAAATTCATTTGTATTATTTTTTAGATTCCACATATAAGTGATATCATATGATATTTGTCTTTGTCTGACTTGCTTCACTTAGTATGATAATCTCTAGGTCCATCCATGTTGCTGCAAATGGCAATATTTCATTCTTTTTTAAGACTGAATAATACTGCATTTTATATATATATACCACATCTTCTTAAACCAATCCTTTGTTGATGGGCATGAAAGTGAGGTATTTAAATGCAAGAGGGATGACACTCTTGGAAACAAAGAATAGGTACCTGTTTGTTATGGGATGTTGTAAAATAAATTTGAAGAGAATTCAGTCTTGTACTGCAAGGGGTTTTTAAGTCCATACTTTAAATCCACAGAACCCTATGGGTTACATGGTCAAGCCCCAGCAGCTGCTTAATATACTGGGGTTCCACGTAAGATTTTGTTGAAAAAAAAGAGTCCCTGGCTAAAAAAAGTCCCTGAAAGAAGTTTGAAACCCACTGGATAGGTGGCTTCTGAGGTCCCCTCCAACTCTAGGATTCTATGACTAGTTTTGGAGAATTAGGGATGATGAGGTCAATGGCCTTTCTCCAAGGACTCTGAGAAAATTTTTTGTTGTGAGGCATTTGAAACTGGTGAGAAGATACGATAATGAGGAAAAGAAACAATGAGAAAGACAAATGAAAACATTTAAATAAGCAATCCCCAAACTAGGAGGGGTTAAGGGATGCCCCTCTCTCCCCTGGATGACACTTCAAATCACAACCACACACAGAAAAGCTGTTATGCCCCATCCCCAAAGAGAACTACTCCCGACCAAGCCATTGTCTTTGGTGGGAGTGTTTTCCCATCCCTCCTGAGTCTAAGAGCTTGCAAAAAGTGTTAAGAACCACGAATTAAATCAATGACTGCGGTATTTCTTAAAAGAGAAGCTGAGGTATTTTAAGTGAGGGGCTCAACTCCAACTGGGCATAGGGGATGAGATTTTGGGGTGACAGGCTGAGAATATTTGGAGTGAGGACTAAAGCATTTGGTGTGAGGAAACGAGGTGTTTGTAACAGGGTCTGAGATGCAGGGAATGAGCTGAGCTCAGAATTTCAGGTGTGTTGTAGGAATGAGTTTCAGGTGAGTTGTGAGAAGCCAAAATGATTGGAGTGAGGGGCTGAGGGGCTGGCAGGGAGGAACTCCCTTCCATTTTGCAGCTAGAGGGCTGGTTCTGAAGGGCAGAATGATTCCTGCCTTCTGACCCTGAAAATCCAGGTCACGGCTTCCTCGGCCTCTCGGCCCCTCCACCATTCCCCTATAGACTGTGTGCCCCTTGAAGACAGAGGGTACCAGATCTTTCTTTCTTGTATCCTCAACACCTAACACAAAGCCTGGCATATAGTAGGTGCTCAATAGGTATTTGTGGAATGCATGAAGTATTGGGGCAAGGGGTTGAGTTATTTGGGATGAAGAGGGAGCACTGGTGGAGAGGTGACAGAGCTGTCATCAGAGGTAAAAGGGAGGAGCTGAGGTGAGGTGCATGTCATGCACCAGTGGGCATGGCCTGGGCATGAACAGCAGCATGTGGGGCCCCCTGGTGGGCAGACCTGAGGTGCACAGGGTGCTTAGAGGGAGAGACAGGAAAGGCAGAGAAGATAATAAAAATCACAACTGTAGCTAACATTTAGGGAGAGCTTGCTACACGCAGGGTGCAGGCACTAAGCACTTAACATAAGTGATTTCATTTAACTCTCATCACCACCCTGTGTGTGTAGGAGCCATCAGCCCCATCTTACGGAAGAGGAAACTAAGTTTAGAAAGGTAAAGCAACTTGCCTAAGGGCAAATAGCTACTCTGTGGTAGAGCTGGGATAATGTGATTGAAGGAAAATGAATAGAAAGAGATGTGGGGGAGTAAATGGTATGGGGGTTCAATTCGGTTGTGCTCATACCACCAATAGGATCTAGATTGGAATCTTAAACCCAACTCACGTTTATCCCAGTGCCCTAGTCCTGAATCCAGGGACTAGCTCAGAGGGGACACTCATCCATTCATTCATTTCTTCATTTTATTAAGCACCTCCTCTGTTTCAGTCACTTGGGAAATAGAAGACAACAATATGACAAAATTCCTGCCCTTGGGGAACTTACATTCTTGTAGGCAGGTGATGAAACTAGAAATAGGTCATTTTAGACTGGAGAAAGTTCTACAGAGAAAATAAAATAAGCAATGAGGCAGAGAGTGAGGAATGGGGAGGGAATAGAGAACCACTTTAGCTGAAGTTCTCAGACCTGGCTGCCCTCACAAAGTGACTTTTAAGGGATACCTATATGATAGTAAAGAGGTGGTCATTTGAAGATCTGGGACAAGAGCATTCCTCAGAGAAGGAAGAGCAGCAATGGCCTGAGATAAAAATATCTGAGGGGTGGAAAGAATGCTGATGTGGTGGGAGCAGAGTGGGCAAGTGGGGAAGCAGGAGGAGGATAGGACCTAGAGCCCTAATAAACCCCATTGTCCTGGTATAACCACCCTAGTGCTTCTTCCACAAGGGCAGGCTGCCTCTGTCCTCACAGAGGCACAAGACTGGAAACCCCAGCTCAATGTGAGAAGATACCTTGATCAAGGGTGGACATAAATCTGGGCCTGAAGCCAGAAATGATGCTGTTCCTTGGATACCATAAAGAAGGGTGGTGGAGATGGGCACAGGATGAACTCTTGGCACTCTAGGGGCTCTGGGGGTGGTGTGCAGAGGGATTCTTGCAGAAATAGCCAATGTTGTTTGTTGCTCTGCTTGTTACAAAGCCAATTTACTGACACTGAGTTGTGGTGAAGGATAGTACAGCATTTATTTCAGGGTGCCAAGCAAGGAGATCAGACAACTTGTGCTCAAAAGACCTGAACTCCTCTATGGCTTTCAGGGAAGGGTTTTTAAATGCAACATTAGGGGTGAGGGTTGCAGGGTGCATGATCAGCTCAAGGACTTTCTTCTAATTGGTTGGTGATGATGTTTTGGGAATCTCAATCATCAACCTTCTGGTTCCAACCAGTCTGGGTTCTAGTGCTTGTGGTCAGAATATAGTCACCATCCTCTACCTGGGTCGGGGTGGGGGCATCTTTGTTTCTGCAGAACAACTCAAAGATATGCATCAGATTGTTATCTATATCCCTTTAGGAGGAACCAGGAGTCCTGTGATTATTCTAATCATTAACTACTTGAATCTGCTTTTTGGAACTTGCGGAAGGCCTAGGAGACTAAAACTTTTTCTATAACAAGAAATGGGGGGGTGGGGGGAGCTTCCCTGGTGGCACAGTGGTTAAGAATCTGCCTGTCAATGCAGGGGCACAGGTTCGAGCCCTGGTCCTGGAAGATCCCGCATGCCGCAGAGCAACTAAGCCTATGTGCCACAACTACTGAGCCTGTACTCTAGAGCCCGTGAGCCACAACTACTGAGTCTGCGAGTCACAACTACTGAAGTCTGCACGCCTAGAGCCCATGCTCCAAAACAAAGAGAAGCCTTCACAATGAGAAGCCCATGCACCACAACAAAGAGTAGCCCCCCGCTCATTGCAACTAGAGAAAGCCCAAACGAACTTTTTCACCAACCCAATATTAATGATAATAATTATTCCATTGCCACCCTTGACCAGGTTTCTTCAGTTTTTTTCAGCTCTACAGTGACTTGACTATCTTGCTAATGACCTATGTTCAGAATCTTGGAGTCAACTTTGACTCATCCCTCACCTCGCTTAGGGGGCAGACCTGAGTTTGAATTCTGCCACTTACTAGTTACGTGACATTGGGCAAGTCACTTAAACTCTCTGAGCTCTGTGTTCCTCATCAGGAAAATAAAGATGTCATAACTTTGCTGTGGGGTTGTTATAATAATTTAATAAGAATACATGTTGGTGAATGGCTCAATGTCTGATGCTATATAAATGGTAGTTGTTATTATTATCATCCTGTGTGTCATCAGGAACTGACACCAGTAAATTTTTCCCTTTAAATATCTTTGTATCCATTTCTTCTTTTCCATTTCCCTCCCACCATCCTAAACTAGGTCTACCTCACCCTCCAGAGTTACTGCAGTAACCGACCTAACTTTACCAACTACATTTTATATTTCTCTTCCTTTCTTTCTTCTTTCTTTTTTTCTTTCTTTCCCCCTTCCTCCCTCCCTCCCTCTCTCCCTTCCTTCCTTCCTTTCATGAAATATTAAACACCTACTCTTTTTAGGGCACTGTCTCAGTGCTGGGGGTGGGGCAGTGGATGAAATACATGCTGTCCCTGCCCTCAGGAAGCCTACTTCTAGTGAAAGGGACACACTATAAACAAACAAATATTTAATACATCAGTCAGTGCTAAGTGCTATGAGGAAAGTTAAAGCAGGGAAAGGGGTTGGAGGTGCGATTTAATGCAGGGTGGTCAGGGAAGGTCCCTCTGCTAAGCCCAACATACATGCAGAGATCTGCAGGAAATAATATCATTTTAAGTAGGTCACATCTTTGCTGAAATATTGCTGTTTCCTTCAGAATTAAGTATGGGACTTCCCTGGTGGTGCAGTGGTTAAGAATCCGTCTGCCAATGCAGGGGACACGGGTTTGATCTCTGGTCTGGGAAAATCCTACATGCCGCAGAGCAACTAAGCCTGTGTGCCACAACTACTGAGCCTGTGCTCTAGAGCCTGCGAGCCACAACAACTGAGCCTGTGTGCTGCAACTACTGAAGCCCATGTGCTCTAGGGCCCGCGTGCCGCAACTACTGAGCCCGCGTGCTGCAAGTACTGAAGCCTGGGTGCCTAGAGCCCGTGCTCCACAACAAGAGAAGCTGCCACAATGAGAAGCCCGCACTCTGCAATGAAGAGTAGCCCCTGCTCACCGCTACTAGAGAAAGCCCGCGTGCAGAAACGAAGACCCAAGGCAGCCAAAAAAAAATAGAAGCCACAAATATTAAAAAAAAAAAAGAATTAAGTATGAATGCTCATGTATAACTTTCTAGACCCTCTGTAATTCTATGTTATCTTGTGATTTCGTACCGCTCCCAGAATGCCCCTGCTTCTGCAGACATGCTCAACGTTCTTAAGAATGCACATCATTAGATTAATAGTACTTATCCCTGATAGTGGTATTACTGTGAACATTTTTCCTTAAATGTGCTTTCTAAATTTTTTATGATGAACTTACTTGAATAACAACAACAATAGTGTCATATTTTCTCTTCCCCATCACCTTATTTTAATCTTCATATAACCGTGCAAGGTGAATTTTATTATCCCCATTTTACAGATGAGAAAAGTTAGGCAAGAGAGTTTGCACTGATCCTCTGCACTCAGCTCTTGAAATGTTTGGCACCTGATGACAGGCTCGCTGTTTGCTTTTAAAAAATTTTAGTTTTGCCTTCGTAGTTAGATCATAGGTTTCTTAAGGGCAGAACCCTTGTCTTTTTCTTTTATCTCCCTCTCCTCTCTCCTCATGCTTTTATTAGGGTGCTCTGTACTGTACGTAATGGGTGTTTTTTAATGAATTGGTCTGTTGCATGGCTGGTCTATGGTTCTGATATGGTCCATTAATTTGCTAGTGGTGCCATCTTGTATGCTCTTGGCCCTGGGTCCGAGGATGGAAAACCTGGAGATCCTGGGGGCAAAGAGGTGGGGAAGCGGGACCTCCACCCAGAAAGGGCAGTGATTTTGCTTGTCCACTAGAGGCCGCAGTAGGCCCAGTTTTAGAGAGCCAACAAGGCTGTGGATTACTCAGCCGACCCCACCCCAGGAGTCATTTCCAACACCAAGTCTGTCCTAAAACCCAAGCCTCTAGAGATGGCCTATCAGTGACCCTGGCTTCACTTTCTTCCAATAGATCATCAGATTCCCACACTTGGAATGAGTTAGCTCCAGAATAGAAGTTGCTGATGGCAGCTAGATAGAAGAAGAGTACCAGTAATTTCCAGATGCCCCTGAATTAGCCAAATCAAGGACCGTGTATGGAGCACCCTATTGATTACCATGGAGCCTGCTGTGTACCATGTAGTGTGCCAGACTCTGGGACTAGCTCGGTGAACAAGATGGACTCTGTTCCTGCCTTCCCAGCTCTTATGATCTAAGGAGATATGCAGACAATTAAACCTAAAACCTAAAATAAGCTGCTGACATGATTTCTGTTCCAGGATTAGTTTTCTTTGGGTCTCATTTCACTGTGGATCATCCCATGTGGTATCTCTTGCTCTAAAGAAATTAAATAAAGGCAAGAAGCAGAGAAAGAACCTTTGCCCACATTTGGAGAATCACTGCAGGGCCCCCTCCTCTCTCAAGGTGGAAGGATTCCTAGTGGCTCCTGGCAGATCTGAGGGTGTCTGGGGGCAAGGAAGTGCCAGACCACCTCACTACAGTTTTTCTGCTTTCCTTTCTCCAAGGAGAGCTTTGCTTGGGAAGGGAAGTAGATTCCCCATATTCTGGGATACGACCCAGACTGCTGGCTTTCTCACTTCTTTCTCTTTACTTCTTTCTTTTTTTTCTTCCTTGTCCTCAGGTTATCAATCAGTATATTTATCAGAGGAGTAGTATATTCAGGGCACATTTTTTTACCCAGAAGCATGAGTTTAAGGAAGTTACAACAGAGCTGAGGAGATAACTAGAGAGAGGGGAGAGGTAGACACCCACGCAATGCAGCATTTTGATAAATGCAAATTGGTAGCTGCAGACAGTCATTGGTCGATCCCTGGGGGCTGTGTTGGTCGGGGGAGGTTTCCTTCCTGGACGAAGTAACCAGGGCCTTCTAGGCTGAGCCCTCTGCCCCATGGGGGGTTTCTCTGGACAAGGCATCCTCAGAGAAGATGAAGAAGGGTGAAACACACCCCCACACCCCAGCTGTTCATTCCACTGTGCCTGAACAAGGGCTCAGAGGCCCATGTACTCAACATTCCTGAGAAGCAGCTTCTGAGTCAGAGCCCCAGAAACAGCTGAGGCAGCTTCAGGCTGGAGTCTTGGCTCTCTTTTCCCCTTGTCTGTCCAAAAGCAACACCCTCCCTAGCTATTTGGATGTGACCAGAAACCCAAGCAGGGATCTGGTTAGGAGCCTGGTGCAGCCAGTCTATAAAATGTATTTGGTCCCTGCATCCCCTCCTGGGCTTCAGCCCACAGCTAAAGGCATGTTCCCAAAGCCACCTGTGCCAGGAAGTCCAAGGGGTGAGGGAGACTCACCCTATGACTACAAGTTGCAGCTCCCTCTGCGGCCATTATTGGGCTGCCCTCTGGAAAGGGGGTCTTAACTGGGAATCGGCTTGAGTTAAGACAGCAGCATTCCCCGAGCAATCTGCCAGTGCCTCCTCACTGCCTGGGCGTGGGGCCCAAGACATGCCAGGGTGATGCCAGAGAGCTGATACAGGGGGTGGCATAAGGGGAAGAGAAAAACCCTTTACACCCACCAGCTAAGAGAAAAGACAAAGCTGCCCTGATGCCTGTTGTGACCACCCTGTAGTGCCAGACCATCCACAGAGTCTGGGGTGGGTCTATTCCTCAGCCACTGGTCCACTAAGGCCCACATTTCCTGGGGCCACCAACAAAAAAGGCCAAGGCTCCCCTTCTCTCCCTGAACTCCCCTCTTCCTACGAAGACCTCTAGATGTGCCGGTCTAGGTTCCCAAACCCCCTTCTGCAACTGATTCAGGCCCTGCCATTGTCACTTTCCTGAGACTATGACCTTGGGCAAGTCACTTGCTTTGGTAAATCTTAGATTCCTTATATTTAAGGTGGGACAAATCATACCTGCCTGCCTCATGGGACTGTAGTAAGGGTCAGATGAGATCATGTCTATGAAGGTAACATATACTATGAAGCACTTATATAATAAGGTATTTTTATTGTCATGTTTATTCCTATGATGGGAATTATAGACACTGACCCCTGAACCTCAGAGTCTTCCTCTTTGCCTCTTTTGTCAGACAAGTTACTCTGAGGCCAGTGCTGAATCCTAACCCAGTCCTGGGCCTCAGAAGCATGGAGCTCTTATGCCTGGGGCTGTGATGCCAACTCAGGGAAGCAGCCCCCACACCCCCAGCTCTGTTAAACCGGTTCTTTCCCTTCTAATCAGACTCCCTCTGTCCAGTTTGCTTGCAGTGATGACAAAGGAACTTAAAATAGCACAGGCTCTGCAAACACTGCTGGAGACGGCTTGGGCATAATATGCTGCCTGTCACCCGTGGGCCTGTCTGGGCATCTCAGCCAGGTGCAGCCCTCTACCCTCCAGGGTCTGGCTTGTCTTCCTCTATGCAGCACCAGGATGACAGTGCCTCCAGTCAGCACTTCGGGTGCCTGAATTGGATGACTACCCAGAAAGCTGGCTTGACTAGAGGTGCCAAGGGAGGGGGCTCTCGGCTTCCCCCACCAGCTCCTCACACCCACACTCTTGGGACCTCTCCTTGCACCAAGAGGCCAGGTTAGCTGGGCTAAGATCATGCAGAACAGCAGCTGTCTCGTGGCTCTGGGGAGGGTTGCTTACTGGAAACGAGGAGAGTCTGATTCTGAGGACCCTGCAGCTAGCAGGTTCTGGCTTGTCACTCTTGCTGCAGAACCAGTTTGGTGTAGGCGACTGCTGGGTCTGCCTCAGCTCTGAAACTTCCCATGGGGCCTTCCTGTGATTTACCTTGGTGGGAGTGGTGGCTGCCACGGCTCATTCAAATGAGGAAGCATGCAGCAGGGAGCCGTGGGTAGGAGCTGCCATTCCAGCAACCGCAGCATTGCTGAGCCCCTCTCTAATTCCCTGTATTTTAAGCAGTCACTGCCACCCGGCATGGGTTTCCACCCTTAGAACTTTCTCATCCAATTCTTTCTTTCTTTTTTTTTTTTTGGCTGCGTTGGGTCTTCGTTGCTGCGCACGGGCTTTCTCTAGCTGTGGTGAGCAAGGGCTACTCTATGTTGGGGTGAGCGGGCTTCTCATTGCGGTGGCTTCTCTTGTTGCAGAGCATGGGCTCTAGGCCCGTGGGCTTCAGTAGTTGTGGCACACGGGCTTAGTTGCTCCTTGGCATGTGGGACCTTCCCGGACCAGGGCTCAAACCTGTGTCCCCTGCATTGGCAGGTGGGTTCTTATCCACTGTGCCAACAGGGAAGTCCCCCAACTCTTTCTTAAAAACCTCTCGGGCTTCCCTGATGGATGGATGATGGATGATGGGTGATAGGTGGATGGATGATGGAGGAGGGATGATCAGAACTGTGAGGACCAGCGCTATGCAAGATGCACCTGGAGATAGGCTGATACTTAATGTGATGTAGCTGCCTGCCAGCTTGGGAGGAGAATGACGAAGGTAATGAGGTGGCTGAACTACTGCAATTGAACTGTCTCCCTAAAGGTCTACACTTCTACAGTAAATCTCACAATCTATTTTCCCCCAAACCAAGATCTCTGGGTTAGAGCCTTATCCCCAGACAGTGCAGCCACCTCTGAGTCACTGCACAGCACTGCTATAGCCCTTAGGGCTCAGACTATGCACACCATCCGACATGGATTCCTAACCCAAATCAAAAATTCTACCTAACCCCCTACTGTGACCCTGCTCATGACTCCTTCCCTACCCTAGCCCAAAACTTTGCTTTGACCCAGTTCCAACCGTGATCTTGATCACAGTTGTTTTTACATCCCTGGTTCCAGTCTAGACCTTGATTCCCATCTTGCCCCTAACCTTGGCCCAGACACATCCTTGCTTCTGATCCTGAGTTCATTATATTATACATCTGTGCTCTTTTGGTTTTTACCTAGAGCTTTTACACATATTATTTAATTTTATATTTACAACTCTATGTAATCATCCCTATTTTACAAATGAGAAAACTGAGACTCTGAAAAATGCCCAAGGTCACACAGCTAGTAAATCAGGGAACCCAGAGGAAATTCAGATCTTCCTGCTCTAAATCTAGGGCTGCAGGTGTCTGGGTTACTGAAGCTCCACATACAGGTCTCCATTGCCTTGGTGGCAAATTGATCCTAGATAATCAAAGACCTCAGGGTTTTAATAGTAGTGCTGATAATTATAATTACGTTAACTTACTGGACAATTTCTCTGTGATAAGCAAAGTGCTAAAAAGCTCTTCATATATTATCTTACTCAGTACCCACCACAAGGCTATGGAGCTCTGTAGCCCCATTTTACAAGTGAGGAAACCATGGCTTCTGGAGGTTAAGTAACTTGCTCAAGGCCACACAGCTAGTAAGAGGCAAGACAGAATTTGAACCCAAGTTTTTGTGACCTTAAATGCAGTTCAGGGCCTTCCATGGTGGTCCAGTGGGTAAGACTCTATGCTCCCTTTGCAGGGGACCCAGGTTCGATCCCTGGTCAGGGAACTATATCCCACATGCTGCAACTAAGAGCCCACATGCTGCAACTAAAAAGAGCCCTCATGCTGCAAGGAATACCCCTTACTTGGCAGTGAAGATCCCGTGTGCCACAACTAACACCCGGCGCAGCCAAATAAATAAATAAACAAATATATATTTTTTTTAATGCAGTTCACTTCAACCTTTACCAAGAAATGGGATGGCAGCAGGGAGCAGCTAGGAGCCTGGGTCCTGCAACCATGTTCCCACCATACCTTTTGAGCTGTAGTGCCAAATTCCAGAGTATTGTGTTTGATCACCAAAACTGGGTCAAAAATGAGTCAAGCCTTGGTAGGATTGACTCACTGTGGTGTCTGTCAGCTCTATAAGGAGACAGGAAGCCTCAGAGGGCAACTGCCAGCTGACCCCTGCAGAGTGGATGAAGGTCCCAGAAGCAACCACCGCAAGCTCTGTGGGGGTTAAATGTGGAAAACCCACATGCCTGCCAAAGAAAGACCCAGACTTAAGACTCATTTTAAAAATCAGATTCACTTTGTTATACAGCAGAAACTAACACACCATTGTAAAGCAATTATACTTCAATAAAGATGCTAAAATAAATTAAAAAATGAAAATTAAAAAAAAAAGGAAAAAAAAATCAGATCTACCAATCCCCATTTCTTTCTCCATACTCAGCTCTACCCCCTAACAGGGCTCCATTTTGGTCAACTTCTCTGTCTTTCATCTCGGACTCCCACACTTTACCCGTTTCCTTCATAGACAGGTTTCTTTGTCTCTGTCCCAGTCCCCACCCCCATCTCAGCTCAAGACTCTGAATATCTGTGCTGCCACCTTTTCATGTCCTGTTTCTCTGAGTCTTATTCTCAGTGCCTTGTCAATCCCTATGTCACGGGGCTCTCCTTTTTTGCAATTATATTTTTGTAAAATACACATATTATAAAATTTACCATTTTAACCATTTTTTAAATTGAAGTATAACTGCTTTACAATGTTGTGTTAGTTTCTGTTGTACAACGAAGTGAATCAGCTATATAGAGACACACATAGAGGACGGATGTGTTAACCATTTTTAAGTGTACAGTTCAGTGGCATTAAGTACATTCACTTTGTCGTGCAACGATCACCACTGTTCATTTCCAGAACTTTTTCATCATTCCGAACAGAAACTCTGTATCCATTAAACAATAATTCCCCATAACCCCTGGTAACCTCTACTCTACTTTCTATCTGTATGAATTTGCCCATTCTAGGTACCTCATATAAGTAGAGTCATACAATATGTAGCCTTTTGTGTCTGGCTTATTTCACTAAACAGTGTTGTCAAGGTTCATCCATACTGTAGCATGTGTCCGAATTTCATTCACTTTTAAGGTTGAAAAATATTCCATTGTATGCCTATGCTACATTTGGTTCATTCCTTCATCTGTCAATGGACAGCTGTGTTGCTTCACCTTTTGGCTACAGTGAATAATGCCACTACGAACACGGATGTACAAGTATTTGTTTCAGTCCCTGCTTTCAATTTTTTGGGGTATATAACTAGGAGTAGAATTGCTCGATCATATGGTAGTTCTATGTTTAACTTTTTGAGGACCTGCCAAACGGTTTTCCACAGTGGCTGCACCATTTTACATTCCTACCAGCAATGCGCAAGGGTTCTAATTTCCCCTCATCCTCACCAACACTTGTCGTTTTCCACTTTTTTGATAAAAGCCATCCTAATGGATGTGAAGTGGTATGTGAGATCTCTTTTGAACACAGCACTCCACAAGTCCAAGTGTTCCAGATTCCCAAGGTCTGTTCTGCTCCCTGGGGACCCCATGAGCCTGCCTGGCTCTAAGAATTGGTATTTCCAGCCAACACACTTCTTTGTCCCTGTGCCCTCTGACCTCTCTTCCAGGCTCTGACAAGCTGCTGCCCATCTCTCTGCCTTTTGCTTATGGAGAGTTGGACTGAGAAGTAACACAAACTTCGGGAAGAATACAAATTCAATTTCTTTAGGCCCCACAATCATCTGAGCTCTTTTTTCCATGTGGTCTTCCAGACAAGAGACAACTGTGCTGGCTCCGTGGGACAAACTTTATGACTTTGACCTGCCACTGACCTCAGAACTACAAACACATTCAGCGCCTTGAGCAAAACTATTTCTTGGTCTTACCAGGACCTAAGGGAACAGTTTATATTCTAGCTATGCACCCCGCCCCCAAGCTATCTGCATCAAGACTTCCCTGAGCCCCTTCCTTTGCTGAGGCTCATATTTGGTGGTTTAGGTCTTCAAGACAAATTCTGGGTGTGGTGATTCACCTCCTCGTGAGCCTCATGACTCCTTGAGGGGAACTTGGAGACCTGGAATTTTGGTCATGATTCCCTGTTCATATTCCCAAAACCCAGACTCTCTGGGGCAACATTTGTTTATATTGTTTAATACTAATGTCCTCTCCATAGACTTCTGATGTCAAGGGCATGGTGTGTCAAACCTGGCCCCCATGTCCTCATACATCATGGACTTTGCGTCAGCCCAGGCCTCACCGCTTTGCTTAAAGCTGCCTGATATAGATTCTTTTTCTTTCAGCCGTTTTTTTCTTCCATGAAAGCAGGTGGAAACAACATCCTTCTGCATTCCACAAAAGAGAAAACATAGGCCTACAGAGGGTGCAAAGGTGGAGTCAGCGACTAAGCTGGGAATGGAGCTCAATTCTCTGACTCTGAAACCACAGCCCTCCATGGGCAGTCACCCCCTTCCTCAGGAGGAAGCTCTCAGCTCATGCTTGGGGATATGGCCTTTGTACTTGACAGGTGCCCCTGGGATTGGAAAGTGGGACTCTCTGCCTTCAGTCTTCTCACTCCAATCCATGAAACTATTGTTTTGGCCTTCAAATACAGATTTCGTGGTACAGCCCTTTAAAGGAAATCTCTAAAGCTCTTTCTAAAGCAAGACATATGACTCTACAAGTTTGGAAAAACAGAATCTCCTAACCAATAGGAACAAAGACAGCTGTACGAGTCCAAGTCCGAGTCCAAGTTTCTTACTTGTAGTCTCACTTCCCCTCTGGTATCCTCTTATTTCAGTTCTCACTCCCACTCTTCACCCAACCCTGCGGGTTTATCATTTCCCCATTCCTTCCAGCCCAAGCCCAGACAAAATCCAAGTTAATCTCTTTGCTTCATTTATTTTGATTGAGACTGGTGGGAATTTTCAGCTTTCCTAAAAATCTTATATACATCCTTGTTCAAGAACTTACAGTGCCTTTCTAGAGTCTGTGGTATCAAGTACAGACTTCTATCTGGCTTTTAAGACCTTTTATAATCTGACTTTACCCTGCCTATCTGTACTTGGTTCTCACTACTCTTCAATGTAAACGCTCCTTAATTGGGCAAGATTTCTCACAGCTTATGTACACATGTGTATACACACACACACAGTTAAACACATACAAAGTTTACTCTCCACAATATATACCATGTTTATTCAAGCTCCTGTCTTTTTCCATGACTCTTGCTTAGAACTTCATTTTTCCTGCTCTCTACCAATCCTAATATGACCCATCTTTTAAGATTTGTTCAGGTCCAGGATATCTCTAATTTCAGCGCCTCTGTTCTCTAAGTTTTTACTGCATTTATGGTCAGTGTTCAGAATGTTTAATGTTAACAGGTTTTTTTTTTAATTGTAGTGAAAAAAAACACATAACCTAGAGTTTACCATCTTAATTCTTTTTAAGTGTACAGTTCAGTAGTGTTAAGTATATTCGCTTTGTTGTGCAACAGATCTCCAGAACCTCTTCGTCTTGCAAAACTAAAGCTCCAAGACAGAGAGGGCCCAAACAAATAAAATCAGAAATGAAAGTGGAGAAGTTACAATTGACACCCAGAAATACAAAGGATCATAAGAGATTACTACGAACAATTATATGCCAAAAAATTGGACAACCTAGAAGAAATGGATAAATTCCTAGAAACATACAATCTCCCAAGACTGAATCAGGAGGAAAGAAAATATGAGCAGACTGATTACCAGTAATAATATTGAATCAGTAATCAAAAAACTCCTAACAAATAAAAGTTCAGGACCAGAGAGCTTCTCAGGTGAATTCTACCAAACATTTGCAGAAGAGTTAACACCCATCTTTCTCAAATTATTCCAAAATATTGAAAGGAAAGGCATGGTTCTAAACTCATTCTATGAGACCAGCATCATCCTGATACCAAAACCAGGCAAAGACACCACACAAAAAAGAAAATTGCAGGTCAATATCACTAACTAACACATATGCAAAAATTCTTAACAAAATATTAACAAACTGAATTCAACAATACATTAAAAGGATCATACCCCATGATCATTTGGGATTTATGCCAGGTGTGCAAGGATGGTTCAATATCCATAAATCAAACAATGTGATACACCATATTAACAAAATGAAGAATCAAAATCATATAAACATCTCAGTAGATGCAGAAAAAGCTTTTGACAAAATTCAACATCCATTCATGATAAAAACTCGAAAAAGTTAGTATAGAGGGAATATACCTCAACATAATAAAGGCCATATATGACAGAACCACAGCCAATATCACACTCAACGGTAAAATGCTGAAAGCATTTCTTCTAAGATAAGGAATAAAACAAGAATGCTTATTCTCATCACTTTTAGTCAACATAGTATTGTAAGTCCTAGCCACAGCAGTCAGACAAGAAAAAGAAATAAAAGGCATCCAAATTGGAAATGAAGAAGTAAAACTGTCACTATTTGCAGATGACATGATGCAATTTATAGAAAACTCTAAAGACTCCACCAAAAAGCTATTAGAACTAAAAAATGAATTTAATAAAGTTCCAGGATACAAAATTAATATACAGAAACCTGTCGCACTTCTAGACACTAATAACAAACTATTAGAAAGATAAATTAAGAAAACAATGCCATTTACAATTGCATCAAAAAGAATAAAATACGTAGGAACAAATCTAACCAAGAGGTGAAAGACCTGTACTCTGAAAACCATAAGACATGGATGAAAGAAATTGAAGATGACACAAACAAATGGAATGATATACCATGCTCACTGACTGGAAGAATTAATACTGTTAAAATGTCCATACTATCCAAGGCAATCTACAGATTCAATGCAATCCTTACCAAAATACCAAAAACATTTTTCACCAAACTAGAACAATCCTAAAATTTGTATGGAAACACCAAAGACCCCAATTGGCCAAGGCAATCTTAAGAAAGAAGAACAAAGCTGGTGATATCACAGTCCCTGATTTCAAACTACACTACAAAGCTACAGTAATCAAAACAGTATAGGGCTTCCCTGGTGGCGCAGTGGTTGAGAGTCTGCCTGCCGATGCAGGGGACACGGGTTCATGCCCCGGTCCGGGAAGATCCCACATGCCGCAGAGTGGCTAGGCCCGTTAGCCATGGCCACTCAGCCTGTGTGTCCGGAGCCTGTGCTCCTCAATGGGAGCGGCCACAACAGTGAGAGGCCTGTGTACCACAAAACAAACAAACAAACAAACAAAAAACAGTATGACACTGGCACAAAAACAGACACATAGATCAATGGAATAGACAGCCCAGAAATAAACTTATTCTTACATGGCCAATTAATCTACAACAAAGGGGGCAAGAATATACAGCCACTTCAATAAATGGTGCTGGGAAAATTGGACAGCTACGTGCAAAAGAATGAAACTGGACCACTCTCTAAAACCATATACAAAAATACACTCAAAATGGATTAAAGATTTAAATCAAGACTTGAAACTATAAAACTTCTAGAGGAAAACATAGGCAGTACACTCTTTTTTTTTTAAAATAAATTTATTTATTTATGTTTGGCTGCATTGGGTCTTCATTGCTGCGTGTGGGCTTTCTCTAGTTGCGGCGAGTGGGGGCTACTTTTCATTATGGTGCGTGGGTTTCTCATTGCAGTGGCTTCTCTTGTTGTGGAGCATGGGCTCTAGGCACGTGGGCTTCAATCGTTGTGGGGTGTGGGCTCAGTAGTTGTGGCTCGCAGGCTCTAGAGCTCAGGCTCAGTCATTGTGGTGCACAGGCTTAGTTGCTCTGCGGCATGTGGGATCTTCCCGGACTAGGGCTCGAACCCGTGTCCCCTGCATTGGCAGGCAGATTCTTAACCACTGTGCCACCAGGGAAGTCCTAGGCAGTACACTCTTCAACATCCGTCTTAGCAATAGTTTTTTGGATCTGTCTCCTCAGGCAAGAAAGACAAGAGCAAAAATAACAAATGGGAGTACATCAAACTAAAAAGCTTTGTACAGTGAAGGAAACCATCCAAAAAAATGAAAAATCAGCCTACTGAATGGGAGGAGATATTTTCAAATGATATATTTGATAAAGAGTTAATATCCAAGATATATAAAGAACTCATACAACTCAGTATTAAAAAAAAGTTTGATTAAAAAATGGGCAAAGGACCTAAATAGACATTTTTTCAAAGATGACATTCAGGTGGTCAACAGACACATGAAAAGATGCACATCACTAATCATCAAGTGATGATTAGTGATCATCAGTCATCACTAAAAATCAAAACCACAATGAGATACCATCTGATATCCATCAGAATGACTATTAACAAGAAGACAACAAATAACAGGTGTTGGCAAGGATGTGGAAAAAAGGGAACCCTCATGCATTGTTGGTAGGACTGTAAACTGGTTAGCCATTATGGAAAAGAGTATGATGTTCCTCAAAAAAATAAAAATTGGGCTTTCCTGGTGGTGCAGTGGTTAAGAATCCTCCTGCCAGTGCCAGGGACACGGGTTTGAGCCCTGGTCCGGGAAGATCCCACATGCCACGGAGGAAAGGAACTAAGCCCATGCGCCACAACTACTGAGTGTGTACTCTAGAGCCCATGCTCCACAACAGGAGAAGCCACTGCAATGAGAAGCCCACGCACCAGAAAGAAGAGTAGCCCCCACTCGCTGCAACTAGAGAAAGCCCGCACGCAGCAACGAAGACCCAGTGCAGCCAAAAATAAATAAATTAAATTTTTAAAATAAATAAAAATTGGAACTACTATATAATCCAGGAATTTTACTTCTGGATATTTACCTGAAGAAAACAAAAACACTAATTCAAAAAGATATTTGCACCCTTATATTCACTGCAGCATTATTTGCAATAGCTAAGATATGGAAGCAACCTAAGTGTCCATCAATAGATGAATGGATAAAGAAGATGTGGTGTACTTATACAATGAAATATTACTCAGTCAAAACATCTTGCCATTTGCAATAACATGGATGGATCTAGAGGGTATCATGCTAAGTGAAATAAGTCAGAGAAAGACAAACACCAAATTATTTAACTTATATGGGGAATCTAAAAAACAAAACAAACAAATAAGTAAAATAAAATGAAGACAGGCTCACAGATACAGAGAACAAATGGGTGGCTGCCAGAGGGGAAAAGGGTGGGGGGATTGAGCGAAATAGGTGAAGAGAATTAAGGTGTTCGAATTTCCTGTTATAAAATAAATAAGTCACAGAATTGAAATATACAGAATAAGGAGTATGGTC
The DNA here is from genome assembly GCF_000442215.2 of Lipotes vexillifer. Taxonomy (NCBI): domain Eukaryota; kingdom Metazoa; phylum Chordata; class Mammalia; order Artiodactyla; family Lipotidae; genus Lipotes; species Lipotes vexillifer. The sequence continues at coordinate 2,653,195 of NW_006795130.1, read as the reverse complement.
AATAATATTGTAATAACTTTGTATGTGGACAGATGGTTACTAGATTATTATGGTGATCATTTCATAGTATATTTAAATGTTAGATCAATATGTGGTATACCTGAAACTAACATAACATTGTACATCACTATATTTCAATTAAAAACAAACAGAACTTCCCTGGTGGTGCAGTGGATAAGAATCTACTTGCCAATGCAGAGGACACGGGTTCGATCCCTGGTCTGGGAGGGCCCCACATGCTGAGAAGCAACTAAACCTGTGCGCCACAACTACTGAGCCTGAGCTCTAGAGCCTGTGTGCCACAATTACTGAAGCCCGCGCCCCTAGAGCCCATGCTCCGCAACAAGCGAAGCCACTGCAATGAGAAGCCCGTGCATTGAAATGAAGAGTAGCCCCTGCTCGCCACAACTAGAGAAAGCCCACACGCAGCAATGAAGAACCAACACAGCCAAACATAAATAAAATTAAATCTAAAAAAAACCAAACCAAAACAAACAAAATACTGAAGCTTTATAGCTATTAAACAACAGCTCCCCAATTCTCCCTCTCACCAGCCCCTGGTAACCACCATTCTTTGTCTCTTCAAATTTGACTACTTTGGATACCTCTATATCTATAGATATGTGTGGAATCGTATATATCCATATATGATTTTTGTGACTGGCTTATTTCAATTAGCATAATGTCCTCAAGGTTCATTGATGTTATACAAGTGACAAGATTTCCTTCCTTTTAAAGACTGAATAGGGCTTCCCTGGTGGCGCAGTGGTTAAGAATCCGCCTGCCAATGCAGGGCGCACAGGTTTGAGCCCTGGTCTGGGAAGATCCCACATGCTGTGGAGCAACGAAATCTGTGCGCCGTAACTACTGAAGCCTGCGCACCTAGAGCCCGTGCTCCGCAATAAGAGAAGTCACCACAATGAGAAGCCCACGCACTGAAACGAAGAGTAGCTCCAGCTTGCCGCAACTAGAAAAAGCCTGCACGCAGCAACCAAGACCCAATGCAGCCAAAAATAAATAAATTTATTTAAAAAAAAGAAAAAAAAAGAAATAAGGAGATGCTTTAAAAAAAAAAAAAATGAAGACTGAATAATACTCCATTGAATGTATACACCACATTTGCTTATCTCTTCATCTGTCAGTGTACACTTGGGCTGCTTCCACTTCTTGGCTATTGTGAGTAGTGCTGCTATGACATGAGTGTACAAATATTTCTTTGAGACTCTGGTTAAGTTCTTTTTGATATATACCCAGAAGGGATCCTCAAGGGATTGAGGGGCTGTTTGATAGTCCTAGATTTGATTTTTTGAGGAACTGCCACACCATTTTTCATTGTGGTTTGCAACATCTTACAACCCCACCAGCAGTGCACGAGAGTTTTAATTTCTCTATATCCTTTGCCAACACTTGTTATTTTCTGGCTTTTTTTTTTTTATAGTAGCCATCTTACCTAGTGGCTTTTTAATCATTTCATGTGTATTCATTTTTTCTTCTTTACAAGATTTCAGACTTCTTCAGGGTGGGGATCATGTCTGTTCTGTGTGCCCTCAGAGACTAGCATAGTCCTTGGCACACCTTAGGTATTTGAAAGTAATTTTTAGTTCATTTAATGAAATGAACAGTCTGAGTTGAGCTCAGTTCTTTTATTTTTAGAACTTGGGGTCGAATTTTCTTTACGAATAGAATAGGCTGACTGCCACGATACAGACTGAATAAGTCTTTAGGACACCAAGCAATGAGCAGAGGGTCTGCATAGGGAGAATGACACTGTTACTTCCTTCCTGACTACAAATGCGAACGCTGTGGTCATCCCACAGCTGCTGGGTCCACTGGTGATGGGCATAGTTCCCACACTCCTGCAAAGGGACAATGCTCTGGAATCCCAGTTCTACTCAGGTGGAACCAGAAGAGCCTAGGGGAAAACAAACAAACTGACCCTGAGCTCAGAAGTTGGGCCAGCACAGGAAATGTGAGGAAATATCACAGATAGAAAAGTACCAGTAAGTACAACTATTCTCAGTTCTGCTTTGTTCTCATTTTTACTCAGTTTCTCCCAATTTTCCTAAAGTCTTGGGGAGTCAATTTCTTATCCACTGCCATGACTTTGAAGGTTAGTCTAATTCCCCACGTTCTTTTAGCTTCTACATGGAAAAGTCCCTCCATTAGCCATCCATTTGGCATTTTTTAAATGAAACTATCATTAGTATCTGAAAAAAGAACAAGTACAGAGGTGCTGAAGAAATTAACTTTCTGAGAACAGATTCTTTAGAAAAATCACCTCAGGGTGGCTGGGTTGGCACAAGGTTCTCAGGTGTACATCCCCTCCTTGATTCATCTCTGCAAAACTCTGCCCAAAAGTCAGCCTTCCTGCCATGAACCTTTCCCACCTCTGCATTCTCCTCTGGCCCCCACCTCAAAGGATGGGTTTAAAGTAGAAACCCCAGTCGATAGAAAATTCGTGATTTAGTTGGGCATTCCTAGGTGAAAAAATAAACTAACACTCCCTAGGTATGCATTGGCTGACATTTTCTCCAAACTTGTTTGGTGGTAAGAATCCTGTGGGACGTATATTAAGAATCAGATTCCTGGGCCCCCTCCCAGAATTAATGAATCAGAGAAGGAAGTAACCTGAGTTTCTGTATTCTTTAAACCTTTAAGCCAGTGATTCTTATCATCAGACAAGGTTGGAAAACATAACATTAGTGAATATTGTTACAGATTCCCGGGCACCTACAAAACAGGGTAACTCTTTTTTTCCTCAGGAAAGGGTAAAGGGACACCACCATTGATATTGGCTTGGCTGTGTATCCTTAACCTCTGAGGGCTTCAGTTCCTTATCCATTAAGTGGGGTTGATATTAAATCTCCCTCACTGAGGATTAAATGAGAGAATGCACACAGAATGGTTACCAAGTGCCTGCTAAATAAAATGCATGTTCAATATAGAGATGCTATTGTTATTTCCCCACAGAAATCCCCTAGGTATCCCCGTCATATAAATATGGCTGAATAATGGCTTTGGAAAAGGGAAAACTGACAATTGATGTTTCCAGAGATCTACACAGATATATAAGCACAGGCAGAAGACCCAGTGATCACTTCTCTGACAAGTCCCCGCAGATACAACTGTGGCTGGCTTTACTAAGCAAAAGGAGGAACATTTTAATCAAAGTCTGGCTTGAGCTGCGAATAGACAGGAATCAACCCAGACATGACTTGGACAGCTGGGGCCACTCTGGGATAGCACCATGGGTTAGAATAGGGAGATTCCCTATTAGGTATAAGGACCAGCAGCCCTACCTTCCTGACTGAATGTGATATTGCCTCAGAGGTAGTTCTCCAGCCCCTGGAATTAACCAACTCTGGGTGTGAGTCCCAACCCTGCCATATACCTACAGCGTGACCTTGGATAAACTGCTTAAATTCTGGGAGCCTCAGTTTTCTCATCCATAAAATGGTGATATTAATAGTACCTTCCTTAAAGGTTTTTGTTAAGATTGAAAAATAAAATGAATGTAGGCCAATAAGAGTTGGCTATTATAATCTATCTTCAACAAGGGATCGATTATAATATTCCCTTAGAGAGAAGAGACTTCTTCTTCTTTAGTTTCTGTCATATTCCCCCCCATCTCTGTTCTCAGAGTAAACAGGAGCCTCCTGGTTAGATTATCCACATACTATTCCTTCTCTTCACTCTGCATACACACCTATTTAAGGGGTTCCCTGCCATGCCCCTGCTCCCTCTCCTCATAGACTTCCATACATTTCATCCTCTAGTACCTTCTAAAAGGAGACTGACCTCTCCCCAGGACTTGGCTGCCTCATCACACTGTTATCAATCACTGCTTGGAGAAAAGAAGCATCTTCTGCAGGTGGGTAGGAAGACAAAGAGACTGAGGCTGGGAATTGAGGGTGGTCAGGATAGGAGGAGAGAGGATTCAGAATAGGAGTGGGAGGGGGGGAAATGTGTCACCAGGTTCCTCAAAATCAGTGAATTCTCAATCTCATCATTTTCAGTGAATGAACTCAGATGATTCACTTCCCTTCATCAGCCCTCTATTTTCCTCTCTGTGTAATGGAAAGGGAAGTGCTTGCACTTGTGTTAAAGGCAGAGAAGCATATAGAACCCAGTTTGGGAGAGTCATGAGCCCATGAAATTATACATCATACGGGCTGTGGATGTTACGTTGGTTTTCTTCTGAACAATATATTTGAGTATACGAGCTCCTGGCTGAACATATTTCCTTTAATATCATTGACTTTTTGGCAGTTTTTAGCAAAACCACCAGTTTCTGGTTTCCCATTCCAGCCCTTTTTTCCTGGGTATCCCCTTTAGCTTCCGGTTAAGCAGCCATTGCCATCCAGCATGGTAGCCTGGGCTCTAAGCAGAAGTTCTAGGACCAGGGCCTAGCTTTGGTTCTGGTGGGGGCCTCAGAATCCAGAAGGTCTGGAAAGCCACGACCAACATTCTTTGAGGTAGTAAGTTCCTGATTTACGGAGTAACCAGGTTTAGATTAGGGACAAAGGAAAATCTGGCCAAGGTTCTACTGATGCAGAGGTCTGAGCTCACTGGCTTGGGTGGGGCTAGGAACTGGGCCAGAGATGATGAGGCGGAAACAATGAGAAAGGGTAGGGGTTATAGGCTGAAGCTGGAGGGTCCAACTTGGCCCCTCTGTTCACTGACGAAAAGAGTATAACCTCAGGGTACAGCCCCTGTACTCTTTGCTTTCCATGAGTAAGGAAGCAATTATGCGGCTTCCCCCGCCCTACTCTTGCCACAGGCCGCTGGGGGCCTAGCAGCTCCAACACCTCCCCTATCATGTTACAGGCCCCAAATGTGGCTTGCAGTGCCTGCTGTGAGACAGTATCCTTTCCCTCAGCATTAAACATGCAGAGAGAAGGAGTCCTCAGACCCAAAGAAACTATATGACCAGCATTCACTGCCTCCTTCCTAGGACTGCAGAGAAGTCTGTGGCCCCCATGAGTAGGTGAGAAATAAGAGCTTCAGGCCACGAACAACTGGAGAGGAGGAGAGAGTGGGAGTCAGGGATGTGGGGGTGAGCAGTGCACACAGCTGGCCAGTTGCTGGGAACTGTTGGTTAAGGACACAGCATCCCCACTTGACTGGAATCCTGGGATGGACTCCCAGGAACGGCCTGGACTTCTGGGCTAGGACAGTCATAGACAGGAAAGCAAGGCAGGCACTCAAGGTAAGAATTACAGTTTACAAAGTTCATTCCTGTGTCTCTAGCATCTAGACCTGTACCTGACACATGTTAGGCCCATGATAAATCCTTGGTGAGTGAATAAAGGGATGAATGAATGATTTCACACACAAATATGATCTCATTCAATCTGCAAAGTGAGGCAGGGGCAGGGCAGGCGTTGCCTCTTTTTGTAGATGGGGAACCAAGACCAAGAGAATTAAGCATCTTGCCTGAGGTCATTAGACTTGGATGTGGCTGACCTGTGGCTGGACCCTACTCTCCACACAGTACCAAACTGAACATTCTTGGTATAGCAACCCAGGAAAACATACTGTGACTCGACATGAACTTCCCTTTGGGTCCTGCTGGTCAGAAAATAGCCCTTCAGTGGTCCTGTTTCCTGGACCCAGTCTCAGGGCCAAGTTTGACATACTGGTCCTCCTGGCACACCTGGCATCTGCCTGCTTTTTTATGAGCCGCTCCAGGAAATGGAGCCTCTGCATTAGTTTCTGTCACCACATCTAACATGGGAGATCTGGACCACTGAGATGTGGAGGCAGGAGGCTGGTGGTTTTACTCTGAGACTCAGGAACAGAATGAAACCCCATGTATTCAGTTCCTTATTCTCTCACACTTGATAGAAACTTCAGACAGCCTAGACCGCCAAGTTAGTTTCTGGAACTTAGGCAAGCAACTAACTCATATTATAGCCAGGGTCTCCCAGGAGCTCAGAGCCCATAGTCCTAGGCATGTTTCTGGAAGGAGGTCTCCAAAGCCAGCAAGAAGGCTCCCCTGAGCTGGAACATCTTACAGCATCTGGCCCTTCTCTTCACAGCCTTCTGTTCTGAATCCCTCTCTTTGGAGGCAGTGAGGTATAGAGCACAGGAACAAGGATCAGAAAACCTGGGTTCTAGCGCTGGCTTTGCCACTCATCAACTATGTATCTTCTCTCCACCTCATTTTCCTCATCTGTGAAATGGAAATAACTATTCCCAGCTATGTAAGGCAGTTGTGAGTTTAAAGAGGAATGGTTTGTATCAAGGCGCCTTTTAGCAAAAGACAGAAATGATGTCAGTACTATTTTTTTATGGCAAGGAAAAAAAAAAAAAGACAAGGAGAAGGGAAACTTCCAGGGAGCCCCAAAGTGCTCTGTTCTCACTTGTTCACAGATTCATTCATAATAAAGCACCTAGGTGAACAAGGCATGAACCAGGTGCTGAGGGAGAGAAAGATATTTAAGATGTAGTCTCTGCCCTAAAAGAATTGAAAGATAGCACAGACTGCACCAAAAGACGGACACAGATTTCAGAGAGCGCCAAAGATCACAGAGTAGAAAGGATATTCTGTCTTCACAGAAGCTCTAGGATTGTTCAACCAGGTGAAGAGCCCAGAAGAGGAAGGAGGGGGAAGAGGGGTGTCATGCTGCATAACGGTCTCCAAGTCTCTTTGTCCGGGAGGAAATGAGGTCATCCTGCTCTCAGAATCAGCATGACAGCCTCCAGCCAAGTAATATGGAGTCATGAGAGCTGCCGGGGAAGCTCAGTGAATCACAAGTCAGCGGGGAATTTCCTGATAACTAACCTAAGAGTTTCTGGGTTAGTCCTCAGGTTGCAACTCTGTTTACATTTTGATCATGTTTATTTATAATTAATGTGTTCTAACTCCAAACAAAACATATCACAGTCTTCTACAGGAAGTAGCCTAGCTGGTTCCGAAGTCTCTAGCACCTCTGACTCAGTCCATCCCCTGGGAGGCTTGGCAGCTCAGAGCTGGGCACAGAAAAACTCTCTCTCCGGAGGATAATGGGTCACCTGCCTTCTAAGCTGGATGGTTAACTTGTACTTTCCCCAGGCAGAGGCTGGCATCCTGAGACCTCTGGTTGGGGTAGAGCAAAGAGGCTTTCCTTCTTCCTGCCCTCCTGGCACTTTCTCTGCCCTCTTCCTGCCCCTCTCAAGTGGACCCAGACCCAAGGTCCAAGTTTGCCAGACAGCAAAACTCTGTAGGCCTAGGCAGGGAGAGGGACAAGCCTTGTGCCCCTTAGTGAGTTACAGGGATTCAACCTCCTCCCCTTCCATTGAGGGAGACAGTCCTGCAGGGTGGAGTCAAGTGACTCCAAACCCTGGTTCCCAACACTAGGGGAAACGGATGGGGGTGACTGAACTTCAGAGTCCCTGCTGTAGTTCTTCAGCTCTGCCTGAGAGATATGTGTGTGTGCATGGACTTGTGCGTGTGTACACAACTGTGTGTGCTCACCCTCAAGCAGGAAGCATAGGTGGAGTCCTTTACACATGGTCTGTCTTTCTGGAAGCCAATCTATTTGATGAGCAAATATTTTATCTTATTAGAAACAAGGCTCTATGATGAAGTAGAATACTAAATACATGTGCATTTAAAAATCTGTAATTATCTTTTTGGAACAGGTGATACAAGGATGTGTTTTCAAAAATTTAAACAGTGTAAAAGGCTATACAGTGAAAACTAAACCTCATTCTTGTCCTCCAGTTCCCAAATTTCTCTCTTCAGAGGTGAACTTTCTACGTTAATAAGGCTTTACTATTCCATTGTCTTTCTTAAGTGACAATACTATGGCCCAGGCAAATAAACGAATAGTTCATTTTAGGAACTTCCTGAAAAACCTATCAACACTTCAATAGAAAGCATCGACAGTTTGTGCCCTAAGACTTTGTTCTCACAATCCTACAATATCATATCACGACTCTTATCCAATCCTTATCAGGCCCTCACTTTCAAAGACCTGCCTTATACCAAACTGCAAATTCTCAATAAAATCCGACCCCCTCCCCTACCACTACCAAACTACCTTACCGCAGTAAGCAATAAACTAAGCTTTGTCTTATCCACTGGTTGTGTTGATTTTCGGGGAGCTGGCATACTACTTGGAGGCAGTCCCTGTGAACACGTTTTTTTGTGTGTTTCAGCGACGTGTATTTTCACATTGAGAAAGAGACTTCACAGCTGTACAAGCTGCAGACTATACCTATAAGCCCAGGGGTCCGAATCAGTGTCCTAGGCAGTTGGGGTCCGAGGGTGGAGAAGAGCTTTAGGGGATCTGGGAAGAGGCATCAGAGCTGGAGGGGAGAGTCTCCCTAGCGCCTCTCCTTTTGGCAAATCGGGGGGGATGGGGGGTGCTGCACGGGGGCGGGGCCCAGGCCAGGTGAATGGGAGGAGGGGGCGGAGAATTTAGATGTCTCTCCATACCTCAGTTCAGACCTGGTTCGTCCCCTCCAGTGGGGACCGCACTGCCCCTCACAGTTTAGGTTGTGGAAGCCTGCGGGGTCCAAGTCGCGGCGGGTCCTCAGGGAAGGGGAGGGAAGGGAGTGGACGGGGCGATACCGGGCTGGGGCGGGGCCAGGGCTAGGGCGAGTCGTAATATAGAGCCAGCACTGCCCGCTAGCAGCACAGCGCGGAGACTGGAGCCCTAGAGCCCGCCCGAGCATCAGAGTGTCCACTAGTCCCCGCTATCCCGGCCCTGCGCCCCTCCGGCCATAGCTGCGGGTGAGTGTGGACCTCCCTAAGAGCGCAGGGTGGATGCGGGCGATCCAGCTCGTGCCGGCTTTACTTCTCCTTACTCGCTGCCCCGGCTCGGCTGCGGCTGCACGCTGAGTCACCGCGCTCCATGCCCATGTGTTCCCCTGCGGGGACCAGTGCAGGCTGCGCCACGACCTCTGAGCCTCCAGAGAGGATAGACGGCCGGGCCTGGGGAGCCTGGTCACCGCGGGCTCTTCCCGCAGGGGACTTAGGGGCTCCAGCCCTGAACTGCAGTAACCCACCCGGTCCGCCTTCGCGCGCTCCTCCGCTTCTTCCCCTGACTTCTCCTTCCCTTGTAGAGCCGCTGTCTAGAGCCCCAGCCTCGCCACCATGAGAGTCCTGCTGGCATGCCTGCTCCTCTGCGCCCTGGTCGTGAGAGACTCCGAGGTGAGTGGCTTCCCTGCTTTTGACTCTTGGCGGCGGGAGGAGGGGGCTTGCAAGATCCCTGAAAAGCGCTGGGGAAGGAAGGGGCTGCATAGGAAGCTGGAGTCCTCCGAATTCCATCAACAGCAGGGCCAAACCCTCTCCGGGAAATAGGACAGGTGTGGCATTGGGGCCTTGAGAACCAAGGGAGCTTGCACTTTTCAGCAAGGGAGGAAGAAGCCGCAGGGACTGCCCCAACCTGCTGGTATCTGATTTGTGAAGCTTGCTTGAGTCAATTCATTTCTCCCTGCTAGAAGCTGATGCTCTTCCATTTGAGGGATAGTTAGACATGAACAGGGTAAGGAGAGAGGGAGCTGGAGGGAAGGCTGAGTTTGGGGATTGGGGCCAGTTTATCCTCACCCTGGGGTCCCAGGAACATGGGTCCTTTGGTGAACTTTTCCTTTCAATCTCTCCCCCCGCCTGCACCTCTTCCAGGGCAGCCATGAACTTCATCAAGTGTCTGGTGCATGTGAGTATCCACCCCTTGCACAATATCTGGTTGCACAGATATCTTGGAAAAGCCTCAGGAGGCAGCCCCTCCCTGTCCCTGCTGGCTCCCCCTTTGCCTCCGCCTATGCTCCTTGCTTACCCCCCAATCTTTGTGCTCTCCAGCAAAGTGTGGCTGTCTGAATGGAGGAAAATGTGTGTCCTACAAGTATTTCTCCAACATTCAACGATGCAACTGCCCAAAGAAATTCCAAGGGGAACACTGTGAGATAGGTATGGGGATCCTGACTCCAACTGGGGAGGAGGGGGCACCAGAGACTTGGGGGCAGGGAGACATGGGTGGGATGCAAGAGCAGGCAGGAGTTAGGAGGTAGAGTGGGGGGGCATCTTTATCCTCATGTGATTCACAGTCAAACATGAACACACACTATCTCATGAAGCTGAGGCTGCACAAATGTGAGGTGGGGATGGAAGGAGACCCTTTCTAGTATCTTCCGCCTCACTGAAATCATGTGAGGCCTGACAGGATCTCTAAAATGCCTGTTTGAAATTGCTTCTCTTTCTAATATTCTCATCCTCACATCCTCCCAAAGATACATCGAAAACCTGCTATCAGGGGAATGGTCACTCTTACCGAGGGAAGGCCAACACTGACACCAACGGCCGGCCCTGCCTGGCCTGGAACTCTGCCACCATCCTTCTGAAAACGTACCATGCCCACAGACCTGATGCCCTTCAGCTGGGACTGGGGAAACACAATTACTGCAGGTGAGGTGGGGGCAGCAAGGACCCTCCTCATGGCCTCACAGAAACCCTCGTTACCATCTTTTCTGCTTGCCAAGTGCTGGCCATAGCATGAGAAAATCAAGGCCTCTGGTCGAGTCTTCCCTGGAGGGGAGGACACAGAAAAGGCATTCTGGGTTGGAATGGCACCCTTCTCCCCTCTGTGTTGCCAGGAACCCAGACAATCAGAGGAGGCCCTGGTGCTATGTGCAGGTTGGCCTAATGCAGATTGTCCAGGAGTGCATGGTGCATAACTGCTCTTCTGGTGAGTGTCACTGGCCTGTTTATGATGGTGGGTGGAAGGGGACAAACTCATTTCTTCCCTTATTCCATCATAGGAGGGAGGAGGAAGGAGGCCTGCAGGAGGGAGGCCTGCCTGGCCCTGAAAAACTGGGAGGTCAGAGGACCAGGAGAAGGACACTTTATCCTACCTCCCTCCCCAAGATATCACTTTCTTTCTCCTCCAGGAAAAAGTGCCTTCTCTCCTCCAGAAAAGTTACAGTGCGGCCAGAAGGCTCTGAGGCCCCGCTTTAAGATTGTTGGGGGAGAATTCACCACCATCGAGAACCAGCCTTGGTTTGCAGCCATCTATAGGAGGCACCGTACAGGCACTGTCACCTACGTGTGCGGTGGCAGCCTCATCAGTCCCTGCTGGGTGGTCAGCGCCACACACTGCTTCATGTATGTCCCTCTGTCTCTTCTCCCTGACCCTCCTGCCCTACCCCAAACAAATTCCTTCCTCCTTCCCAGCAAAAGATTCCCCTTATTTCTGCCCCCTTGGCCTCTCTCTATATGGCCCATGGCCTTGGGGACAAGTGATGCTCTGAGGTCGCTGTGGTGGGGAGGGGGAAGTGACAGGATCTCACAAGATCAGACTGACTGATCTCCCCTCCCACAGTGATCACCAAAAGAGGGTGGACTACATTGTCTACCTGGGTCGGTCAAAGCTTAACTCCATCACGCCTGGCGAGATGCAGTTTGAGGTGCAAAAGCTCATCTTACATGACGACTACAGTGCTGACACCCTTGCTCACCACAATGATATTGGTGAGTGGAAAACCCTCATCTGCCATGATGATGATAGCTGTGGGAATGGGGGTCTGAGAAGAGACCCAGGTGTGAAGTTGGGGTTGTAGGGGAACTTGAAGACCCTGCTTTACACAACCAAGGAGTGGTGGGGAAGGGTTCAGAGTAGAAAACATGAGGGGCCTGGTGCTCCTCTGTAGAGTCCCTGAATTTCCAAACAGGTATCCTCTTCTGGGTGGCAATGGCCCTGATGGCATACAGCTTGGGCTGGGATGCCCCTTCCATTGTTGGATGGAGCCTCTGTCTGTCCCAGGATATAGAACTTGGAGAGATTATTGGGTGGGATTTCAGCCCAGCTACCTCAGCCAGGGCTTTATGAGCTGTTTTTTGCAGGAAAAAAACTCATACAGCTGTATGCAGTTGCCCTGGCTGTCCAAGGCTTTGTCAGCAGCTGGAACAAAGCCCTTGAAGCATGGGACAGGGGAGACTTGTTTCAGGTGACAAGCTACCAGCAGACCTCCCAGGATGACCTCTGACTCTGACATAGGGATAGACAGCCATTCCTTCAGGGTTTGGAGGGGAGAGATAGTGACCACCTGACTAGCTGGTGATCTTTCCCCTCTGACCCCTTCCTGCTCCCCCAGCCTTGCTGAAGATCCGTTCCAGCACAGGCCAGTGTGCACAGCCATCCCGGTCCATACAGGTCATCTGCCTGCCCCCAGCGAATGGGGATGCCCGTTTTGGCACAAGCTGTGAGATTACTGGCTTTGGAAAAGAGAATCCCTGTAAGTGACATTTGGGTCTGGCTGAGAGGGTCCTGAGGGAGTGTTGTAACCTGGAAGTGAGCTCAGCTTGATCAAGAGAGGACTGTGGATGTAGAGATGGGAGCATTGTGGAGGCAGCCGATGGGTCCAGGGATGGAGTGGGGAGCATTGTCTAGGGAATGATGAGCCATAAAGTTAAATGGGTGAGGGATGAGGGACTATAGGTGGGGTAAAGACTTAGATGTGGGTGGAAAAAAATAAGGGCTTTCCCTGGTAGGGACACTTTTTGGTCCCCTCCCTGGCAGAAAGTCCCAACAGACACATTTTAATGTACATTCCCCCCTGTTTCCTCCATCTAGCTGACTATATCTATCCAGAGCAGCTGAAAATGACTGCTGTGAAGTTGGTTTCCCACGAGGAGTGTCAGCAGCCCCACTACTATGGCACTGAAGTCACCAGCAAAATGCTGTGTGCGGCTGACCCACAGTGGGAAACAGATTCCTGCCAGGTGAGAGTTCCAAGCATCTTTCTCCATCACCCCTAGATCTCCCTGGGCTCCTGGGCCTGTCCCTACCAGCTTTGGGGAGCCTCTCTCCAGTCAAAATCCCAAGAAGCCAGGACCAGGGGTTCAGGTCTTAGAAGGTTTAAACCAGTCCTTATGTATTTACCAAACATTTGTCAAGAGCCTGGCTCTATGCTAGGCACTTCAGACTCAGGGAGGGAGGGGGACTAAGACCCTAACAAAGAGAAAACAACAGAAAATAACACAATTCAGTGCTCAGAGTGTGGTGTGAATTATAAATGATCAGCTGTTTAGGAGAGGGAGGTGAGAACCAACTAGATGATCACTGAGGGGGGCACTTCAGAGAGAATGTGACTCAATAGGAATTTGAGGAGGCAGAGGAAAGAAAAGAGAGCATTTCAGTTGCAAGATAAAAAAATGAGAATGAGCATGGCATATTTTGGGATAGGAAGGAGAAGTAGAGTCTGAAAATGTAGGTGGAACTGTAGATAACAGGACTTTGAAAGCCAAGCAGGGGATTTTTAAACTTGATGTGGTAGGAAATGGGGAGTCACCAAGGACTTTGACTCTAGGAAACTCTCCCTTCTCTCTCGGGCATGATTGGGTGGTAGGATCAGATGGCCCCCTTCTCACTTCTCCCAGGGCTCACCTTTTGTGTCCTTGGCTTAACAGGGAGACTCAGGGGGGCCGCTGGTCTGCTTCACCCAAGGCCGCATGACTCTGACTGGGATTGTGAGCTGGGGCCGTGAATGTGCCATGAAGGAAAAGCCAGGCGTCTACACAAGGGTCTCAAGCTTCCTGCCCTGGATCCACACTCACATTGGGGGAGAGAATGGCCTAGCCCTCTGAGGGCCCCCAGAGAACCAAGGGAAGAGACGGGTACCACCCACTCCCACAGTGACCGTCATTTTTGCAGTAGGGCCATCTGCACAGCTATATATAACGAAGAGACTGAGGAAGATGAGCTCTGCAGAGGTGGTTTTGCTTGTGCTGCCCATCAGGGTGAGTGACAGTAGCTTCACCCTCAGATACACGTCTGGGTGCTGGACGCCCAGATCTCTCCTGGCCAGGATGGAAGGGTGGTCCTGAACCAGAATGGTATTGTCGTTTTCTGGACAATACCTGATGGTAACAATTTCTGGAGTTAAAAATGGTATCTCCTGTGCATAGGTGGAAGGAGAGCCAGCTCCCTGGCAGTGGGCCATTCATGAGGCCCACTGTTGGGAAATGAATAATTTCCCAATTAGGCAGTGTAACAGAACTGAGGTCTCTTGAGAGAGCTTGGCCAATGCAGGAACAGTGGTTTGGAGAGTAGGGACACTAAATGACTTGAGGGAAGGCCTCTGACATTCCATGAATGTATCAGGAAATGTTATATACGCATGTGTATGTTGGCACACTTGTGCACAGACTGTGTCATTGTAAGAGCTGGTGTTCTGTGTCTGACTGCAAGTCTAGATACTTCCCCAAATTGTATGGACTGTGACATCACACAGAATGCCCTGTTTGGAGAGGTTGTGGGGCCTCTTGGGTCTCCCAGGTGATGATACATATAAATGTATCATTCTGGGGCACACACTGTGACCAGCGCTAAATTTCCAGTTTCACTTTCACATAGATGTCCATTCTTGGCCAGTTATCCCTTCTGACCTTCCCGCCGAGTTCATCCAATCCTCACTGAGTGAGGTGAGGACCATTCCTGTACACTGAATATTTAATAATTATATTCTGGTATTTTTATTTATATGTATTTTTGTAATTTTGAATAAGTATGGTTGATCAAATGTGATTTTTCTGAAAATTTTGGCTCTTCCCTCGTGCTTGTATGGGAGGGAGTTGGGATGATAAAAAGTAGAAAATGACAATGGTGGAATGCACCCCAGAGTTTCCTGTGGGGCTATATCTGGACTTAATGGGGCTTTGGGAGGAGAGGCTAGGAGACTTGTAGAACAGACCCTCCGTAGCACATAAGGTACAAAAATGTGCCCCAAGCCAGAAGTCCACAGCTTGGTAAATGGTGTGCAGGCTTTGTCAATTCCCAGTTCCCTCCTCAGCCTGATGCCTTTGTGTAGTGCACATCTTGTACAACTTTACACGGTGATCCTACCATATACTCTTCACTCTGACCCCAACAATCCTTGGGCTGACTTCAACCAAGGGGGACATGTGCATGAGTGAAAATTGCTGATCCCAAACCCAGCCCAGCTTGAGTCTGTGGCATTCAGGAAAGAGAAGACATAATTTCCCATCATCTGTGCATGGGGCTGGTGCTGAGTTTCCTCAGTGTGTGTTAATGAAGCTCATGACCAGCCTTTGCTATCCCTCATATCAGGGAGCTCAGAATCTAAAGCTGGGTGATATCCTAATGGGCGTGTACATATATTTTGAACCAAACATCAGTTTCTTAAGAACTGGATGTAGAAGGCAGTTCAGGAGTTACAGTTGGATGCCAAAATTTTGGAATTTCTAAGCTATGCTAGTGAGTTTTGGCCATGTTTCTTAACCAAGTCACCTGCGAACTAAAAAAAAAAATATATATATATATATATATATATATATATATATATATATGTATATGTATATATGTATATGTTTATGTTCCACCCACAGAGATTGTGATTCAGGTCAGGGCTGGTGCCAGGGCTTGTGATTTTAGAAAAATTCCCTAGGTGTTTCTGATATGCAGCCCTGATTGAGATACATTGGTGACAATTGGCCAGATTATGTGAAGGGCCCAATAAATTCAAGACGTGGTCAGCATATGTTCTCTGCATGAACAGTTAGATTTCTGAGTGGGGTTTGGGGGCACAAGGTCTCCTGGGCTTCCTGTTCAGAGGATCCCTAGACAATGGACCCCTGGAGGGCAAGGACCCAAAATATTCAGCTTTTAATCCCCATAATCTAGCATGTTTCATTCAGTATGATGCAGTAGTTCAGAGCATGGATTTTGGAGTCAGGTGGCCTGGACTAGATTCCTGGCTCTAAAATACTAGCTGTATGACTTGGGAAAAACTCTTAACCTTTTGTGCCTCTGTTTCCTCATCTGTATAAAAGAGATATCTACCTCCCAGGATTGTTATAAGGATTCATGCGTTCATAAATCTCTTAGCCATAATCCTGGCACCTAGTAAAGGCACAAAAACAGTGGCTACTATTACAAAACTCTGTAAATTCTCATAGAATTGAATGGGAACCCCTTCCCCTCTTTACCCCAGGATTGCATAGGTGTATTTTGTGGAAGATCAAACCTGCTAGGAGAGAAAAGGCAAGATGTGAAGCTAAGGAGCCCAGCCCAGCTTGAGTTGCTGCTCAGCCTCTGCATACCCTGCAGGGGCCAAGAAAGATCTTGTTCCAACATGAACAGTGCCAGCATCAGGGCTCACAGACACTGAAAACAGGAAGTATGAGCCCTACTGGTGGGTTGAGCAATGCACTAACAATCTTCAGACCATTTCCCAGCCACCTGACCGACCCCCAGCCAGCTGCTACCTCTTCCCAGTCACAGACCTCACTCTGGGCTAGCAGGAATCAGCCACTTCTCCAGCAACCAGTTTCAAGGCTCCAGATACAACCCTGTCACTCACTTTAGGGACTGCCTTTTTCTAGTGCTCCCTAAGTGCTGGAAATTGTGCTAAGTTCTTCACCTATTATCTGGTTTAATCCTTATAACAATCCTATGGGGAAGGTGTCATCCATAGCCCCATTTAACAGCAGAGAAAATGGAGATACAGAGAGATTAGGTGACTTGCCCAAGGCAGTGTGGCTGGTAAGTAGCAGAGTGCTGGCTCCAGAGTGCACAGGCCCAGCACGCTCAGCAGGGCCCAACCTGAGGGAAGGTTAGCAGCCCTCTTTTCAAGCTCCGTACTTCAGGGATGCTGGGTGCAGGGAGGCTAAGTGTATCAGAATTTCAACCCTGGCCTAGATTATAATTCTTTCCTCTTAAAAGATTCCCAGGCCAAGTGAGCAAATCACACTCAGCCACCAGTTTCAAAGTAAAACTTTACCCTTCTCAAGCAAACCTCAGCCTTTTTGGTTGAAACCTGATTTCATTGAAGTGGTTTTTGTTTTCACCAGAACCCCTCCTTCTAAAATAGTCTGTGGCTCATTCTATTATCAGGACTCAACTTGATTTCCACTCATGCTCTGCATTTCCCAAGCCAACCCCGCACAACAACAACACCCCTGAATACACCCCTCCACCCTCACCCCTGTTTGTCCACCTTCCTCCCCAGTTGCTGACATTTGAGCCCGCCCTTTGAATCACAGTGAGAGGAGTTTGCTGAGGTGTTCTTTAAATAACAGTACTACTGAGGTATACTAAATCACATACCATACAATTCACCCATTTAAAGTGTGCAACTCAATGATTTTTAGTATATTCACAGAGTTGTGCAGCTATCACCACAATCAATTAGAACATTTTCACCACCTCAAAAAGAAACCCCATACCGGGGAAGAGGGATAAATCAGGAGCTTGGGATTAACATACACACACTACTATATATAAGATAGATAACCAACAAGGACCTACTGTATAGCACAGGGAACTCTACACAACATTCTGTGATAACCTATATGAGAAAAGAATTGGAAAAAGAATGAATATATGTATATGTATAATTGAATCACTTTGCTGTACACCTGAAACTAACACAACATTGTAAATCAACTATAATTCAATAAAATTAAAAAAAAAGAAACCCCATACCTATTAGTAATCACTCCGATTTTCTCCCCAACCCCCTCAGCCCCTAATCTACTTTCTGTCTCTATGAGTTTGCCTATTCTGGACATTTCATATAAATAGAATCACATAACACCTAGTCTTTTTTGACTGACTTCTCTCCCTACCATGTTTTCCAGTTTCATCCAGGTTGCAGCATGTATTAGTACTAATGCTGAGTTTTAAGTAGCAAATTGGGAGAAAAGATAGTCTAGGCCCCCTTCCAACCTTGCGGTCCCATTGGGAGTCATTCAACAACCTTAAAAGAAAATTTTTTCTAAGGATCTTGACACCAGGCACTGTTTTAGGTGCTGGGGATACAGGAATGAATAGGACATAGTGCTAGTCCTCAAGGAGCTCACAACTTTGCAAAGGAGACAGAACGATGACCACAATTTAATGTGATAAAAATTGTGATATTTTTGCTATAATAAAAGTATGTATAAATGTGTGGAACAATGATGAGGAAGTAAGTAATTCTGCCTTGGCAAATCAAGGGAGACTTCCCAGAGGAGGTGATATTTTACCTGGGCCTGCAAAGATGCAAAGAAATTTGCCAAATGAGGAGGAGAAAGGCATTGCAGGCATAGGGAAGATAATGAAGGCATGAAAAGAAAAGCAAGGTGGGGCTTCCCTGGTGGCGCAGTGGTTGAGAGTCCGCCTGCAGATGTCAGGGGACACGAGTTCGTGCCCCGGTCCGGGAAGATCCCACATGCCGCGGGGCGGCTGGGCCTGCGAGCCATGGCCGCTGAGCCTGCGCGTCCGGAGCCTGTGCTCCGCAACGGGAGAGGCCACAACAGCGAGAGACCCGCGGACCACAAAAAAAAAAAAAAAGAAAAGCAAGGTGGGGCTGCCCTGGTGGCGCAGTGGTTGAGAGTCCGACTGCAGATGTCAGGGGACACGAGTTCGTGCCCCGGTCCGGGAAGATCCCACATGCCGCGGGGCGGCTGGGCCTGCGAGCCATGGCCGCTGAGCCTGCGCGTCCGGAGCCTGTGCTCCGCAACGGGAGAGGCCACAACAGCGAGAGACCCGCGGACCACAAAAAAAAAAAAGAAAAGCAAGGTGGGGCTGCCCTGGTGGCGCAGTGGTTGAGAGTCCGACTGCAGATGTCAGGGGACACGAGTTCGTGCCCCGGTCCGGGAAGATCCCACATGCCGCGGGGCGGCTGGGCCTGCGAGCCATGGCCGCTGAGCCTGCGCGTCCGGAGCCTGTGCTCCGCAACGGGAGAGGCCACAACAGCGAGAGACCCGCGGACCACAAAAAAAAAAAAGAAAAGCAAGGTGGGGCTGCCCTGGTGGCGCAGTGGTTGAGAGTCCGACTGCAGATGTCAGGGGACACGAGTTCGTGCCCCGGTCCGGGAAGATCCCACATGCCGCGGGGCGGCTGGGCCTGCGAGCCATGGCCGCTGAGCCTGCGCGTCCGGAGCCTGTGCTCCGCAACGGGAGAGGCCACAACAGCGAGAGACCCGCGGACCACAAAAAAAAAAAAGAAAAGCAAGGTGGGGCTGCCCTGGTGGCGCAGTGGTTGAGAGTCCGACTGCAGATGTCAGGGGACACGAGTTCGTGCCCCGGTCCGGGAAGATCCCACATGCCGCGGGGCGGCTGGGCCTGCGAGCCATGGCCGCTGAGCCTGCGCGTCCGGAGCCTGTGCTCCGCAACGGGAGAGGCCACAACAGCGAGAGACCCGCGGACCACAAAAAAAAAAAAGAAAAGCAAGGTGGGGCTGCCCTGGTGGCGCAGTGGTTGAGAGTCCGACTGCAGATGTCAGGGGACACGAGTTCGTGCCCCGGTCCGGGAAGATCCCACATGCCGCGGGGCGGCTGGGCCTGCGAGCCATGGCCGCTGAGCCTGCGCGTCCGGAGCCTGTGCTCCGCAACGGGAGAGGCCACAACAGCGAGAGACCCGCGGACCACAAAAAAAAAAAAGAAAAGCAAGGTGGGGCTGCCCTGGTGGCGCAGTGGTTGAGAGTCCGACTGCAGATGTCAGGGGACACGAGTTCGTGCCCCGGTCCGGGAAGATCCCACATGCCGCGGGGCGGCTGGGCCTGCGAGCCATGGCCGCTGAGCCTGCGCGTCCGGAGCCTGTGCTCCGCAACGGGAGAGGCCACAACAGCGAGAGACCCGCGGACCACAAAAAAAAAAAAGAAAAGCAAGGTGGGGCTGCCCTGGTGGCGCAGTGGTTGAGAGTCCGACTGCAGATGTCAGGGGACACGAGTTCGTGCCCCGGTCCGGGAAGATCCCACATGCCGCGGGGCGGCTGGGCCTGCGAGCCATGGCCGCTGAGCCTGCGCGTCCGGAGCCTGTGCTCCGCAACGGGAGAGGCCACAACAGCGAGAGACCCGCGGACCACAAAAAAAAAAAAGAAAAGCAAGGTGGGGCTGCCCTGGTGGCGCAGTGGTTGAGAGTCCGACTGCAGATGTCAGGGGACACGAGTTCGTGCCCCGGTCCGGGAAGATCCCACATGCCGCGGGGCGGCTGGGCCTGCGAGCCATGGCCGCTGAGCCTGCGCGTCCGGAGCCTGTGCTCCGCAACGGGAGAGGCCACAACAGCGAGAGACCCGCGGACCACAAAAAAAAAAAAGAAAAGCAAGGTGGGGCTGCCCTGGTGGCGCAGTGGTTGAGAGTCCGACTGCAGATGTCAGGGGACACGAGTTCGTGCCCCGGTCCGGGAAGATCCCACATGCCGCGGGGCGGCTGGGCCTGCGAGCCATGGCCGCTGAGCCTGCGCGTCCGGAGCCTGTGCTCCGCAACGGGAGAGGCCACAACAGTGAGAGACCCGCGTACCACAAAAAAAAAAAAAAGAAAAGCAAGGTGTTCTCAAGAAGTGATGAATAAACTGCTGTGGTAGAGAAAAGAGTTGGAGGGGCAGTGAGCAAGCATGGAGTAGGGGTGGGAGTAAGGAGCTGCTGGGATCCAGCTGGTGAGGACCCTTAGGCAGGGCTGATACTTAGTAGCAGGTGCCAGTACTTCTCAATCTCTAAAACACTGATGTCCCAAGATCCACACACACCCCACCCCTGACATGGTCCCCTGCCACCCAGCCTCTTTCCAGTTCTTCATAATCCAGCAACCACAGGGTTAATGCTTGGCAGAGGGCCCCCAGCAGGGGCGTCTGAGATTCCTTCCCTCCTCCAACTGCCTTCCATGTGTTGGTACTCTGAAGTCCTGCTAGTTAAATATTTTGAATATCACTTCTTGCCCTCAGGCAGTAAATCTAGAAGGTTAATTAAGGTCAAGGAGGCATAAAAGGTTTTTTTTTCTCTGAACTAAAAATTTCCACCCTATTGTAAAAGTAACTATAAAAGTAAAATGCTTCCATAGCATTCTACCGCCATTTTATAAAATTAATTTTTATTGGAGTATAGTTGCTTTACAAGGTTGTGTTAGTTTCTGCTGTGCAGCAAAGTGAATCAGTTATATGTATACATATATCCACTCTTTTTTAGATTTCCTTCCCATTTAGTTCACCACAGAGTACTGAGTTCCCTGTACTATACAGTAGGCTCTCATTAGTTACCTATTTTATACATAGTAGTGTATATATGTCAAGCCCAATCTCCCAATTCATCCCCCCTCCACCCACCCAGCCACTGTTAACATCTCTAGCTTCTTGGGTCTCCTTTGCCATCTCAACCTCCTCTACTTGGCCCTGAATATTGGGTTCCCTAAGACCAGACCCTAGACCAGCTCCTCTTTCCACCCTAAACTCTCTCCCACACAGTCTTATTCACACCCAGGCTTAAATGACCATCAATCAACAGTTGATTTACAATGATTATCTCCAGCCAGACCCCTCCTCTGAGATCCAAACCCTTACTTTCCATTGTCTACTTGACGTCCTCTTTTGGTTTTCACATATAGGGCACTTCAAACTCAACCTGCCCCGAACCAGCCCTGTCTTCAGGTCTCAACCCGATGGGCTTCATCCATTACTCTCTGTCTTGGGTGATGGCACCACTTCCATTCACATCCAGAAACCTAAGAGTTATCCAGATGCTTCTCTCCTTTCACCACGCACCCCCCTACCATCCCATCCATCTCCAAATCCTGGCAATTTGCCTAAGAGTTCTTTAAATTTATTTTATTTATTTATTTATTTTTGGCCCTGTTGGGTCTTCATTGCTGTGCGTGGGCTTTTCTCTAGTTGCGGCAAGTGGGGGCCACTCCTCACAGTGGTGTGCAGGCCTCTCATCGTGGTGGCCTCTTCTGTTGTGAAGCATGGGCTCCAGGCGCGTGGGCTTCAGCAGTTGTGGCTCACGGGCCTAGTTGCTCCGTGGCAGGTGGGACCTTCCCGGACTAGGGCTCGAACCTGTGTCCCCTGCATTGGCAGGAGGATTCTTAACCACTGTGCCATCAGGGAAGCCCTGCTTAAGAGTTCTTGAGGTCATCCATGTCTCTCCATTTTTACCACCACCATTAGCTGAGCCCATCCCACCATCAACTCTTGCCTAGACCACCACAATAGCTTCCCAACTGGCCTCCCCCATTGACTATCTCTCTTTTCACTCCCCCACACCCCCACCAATCCATTCTGCTCATCTGAAGCAAGAAATCTTTGAAAATGCAAATGTACTTAATAACTCCCACTGTTCCTGGCTGGCTAGCTTGGGCAGGGTCCAGCCCCTACCTCCTCTTTAGCTCCACCTGGCACCAGCCTCTCCCAGGCTTGCCCTATTCAGCCATTCTCTTACTCATCAGTTCCTCTCTCACCACAGGGCCCTCGTTAGTCATGTTCCTTCTGCGTGGGACTTTCTTTGACTGGTTAAGTTCTTCCTCATGCTTCAGAGATCTCTTTGCCAAGGAAGTCTTTCCTGGGTTGCCTCTATCTATAGAAGGTCTCACTATTTTGTCTACAATCTCATTACACTATGTATCACCTCTCTGATGCACTTGTCACTATTGCCATTTTACTTCTGTTGCATCACTATTTGATTAATGTTTGCTTTTCCCCACCAAAATGTAACTTCCATGAGGGACAGTGTGTGGGGTTTTTTGGTTTTTTAAATTAGTTATTTATTTATTTTTGTCTGCGCTGGGTCTTTGTTGCTGCGCTCCAGCTTTCTCTAGCTGTGGCAAGTGGGGGCTACTCTTCATTGTGGTGCACAGGCTTGCGGTGGCTTCTCTTCAGCTTCTCTTGCTGCAGAGCATGGGCTCTAGGCATGCTGGCTTCAGTAGTTGTGGCTCGCGGGCCCTAGAGCGCAGGCTCAGTAGTTTGTGGTGCACGGGCTTAGTTGCTCTGCAGCATGTGGGAGCTTCCTGGACCAGGGATCGAACCTGTGTCCCATGCATTGGCAGGGAGATTCTTAACCACTGCGCCACCAGGGAAGTCCTGACAATGTGTTTTGATCACCACTAAATCCCCAGCATCAAGCATGATGTCTAGAATATGGCAGATATTTAATAAATGTTTACTGAATGAATGCATTCTGATGTTTCCATTTTTTCTCTGCTTTTTTACATAGTTGTGTTCACACTCTATACATAATTTTGTATCTTGTCCTTTGCTTTTGTCATATTTTGTCATAGCCATTTCCTGTGGTATTGCAAATCTCTCCAAGAGAGAGATTATTTACAATGTAGTTAATAACACCCATCCAACCTACTTTCTGGACTGAGGCATCATAAAGTATGTGAAAGTTACTTGTAATCTGTATGTACATATGAGACAGTATTATTTGCATTTAAAAGGAAATGGGGGTGAAATTTCTCTCTGGTGCCCTCCCCACCATTGCCCTTATACCTCTTTTCCTCAGGCTTTTTTTTTTTTTTTTGGTGCCCTTGTTCTGCCTCACCACCTAGTTAAGGTCTAAAATAACTCATTAACTTTAATATGCTACCAGCCCAAAGAGTTTACATTTTTTAAAAGGACTTCTAAAAGAAGGGCATTACAGCCAGTTTGGTGAGGTTTGGGGGCTGAGAGAGGACTCAAGATATTCACTGATTCATTGGTTTATTCTTCACTCATTTCACTCATTCATTTAACAAACATTTATCGAGAGTTGGTCATGGGTCTGGCACTGTACTGTGTAGAGAGGAAAGCCACAGTCTCAGCTTCAATGGGCTAAAGGTAAAGTGAGGGACAGACAAGCAAGTGAACAGACTACAGTGAGAGCATAGCTATGAGGAAGATGTGTGAGATGGGCATGGAGGGCTAACAGTGGAGTCTCAGAGGGCAAATATGGAAGGGACAAATGACAATCTGAGTACAGGAAACAGTATGTGCAAAGGTAAAGATGAAGGAGAATGCATGGAGCGCTCAAGGAACTGCACGTAGTTCAAGTGGATGGGCTATACAGGGCCAATGTTAGAGAGGCAATTTGGCTGGAGGAATTGCCGAGAGCTGAAACCTGAGGGCCTAGAGGACCCTGCCTGCCACATGAAGGACTTTGGATTTTATTGTTATGGGGAGTCATTAGAAAGTTTGGAGCATGTGACAGCATTGTGAAAGATTTGAGTAAAAGAAGATCCTTTGGCCTAGATGAGACTATGGGCAGGGAAAACCAGCTCAGAGACTAGTACAATTAGCCAGGTAGGAGCTGAAGAGTGTCTGAACCAGGGCAGTGGCAGTGATGTGGGAGGGGAGGGTACAGATATGGGAGATTTGGGGGGGATAGGATAGACTTGGAGTCTGGATGGGGTGAAAGGAGGAGAAGGATGTATCATTTGGTTTAGCCTCCTGCCTTTGGATAAGTAAGATACTGCATAATTTTACAGGTGAGAAACTGAGGTTTCACTGTAAATGATTTCCCTAAAGCCATATCTAGTAGGTAGTTGACCGAAGTAGAGTTACTACTGGTGCAATTTTGAGGATCAGTATCTACAGGGCAAGCTAGACCTGCTGATGGCCTATGTGACTCTGTCCACTCAATTGGAAAAATCCTCATCACCATAATCACCAAGTGGTGATGTCATCCAAACCTGTGGGGATTGACGCTTGTTTCCTAAACATCCCAGGTCTGTTCAGCCCTATGACTGTGGTTCTGACTGAAGGAATTTCTCCAAAACCTCCCAGTGCACTGTCAGTGCACTGATGCACTGTCAGTGAACTGGTGGATGGGTCTGTGGTATGTATAAGGGGATTAGCAGACGCTGTATCTAGCTGTTTGCCTTATGGCTTCCTAGAACTGAGACATGACTTCTGGTGTTCGGGAAGATATACACACTTGGCACATAACCAAGTTCTGCATGCAGGGTGTGAAGGTGAAGTCGATTTTGTAAGAACTCTGGCTGATGGTGTTTTCAACCCAATCCCTCCATCCCCCTTTTCTGTGGTCTGCCAATTGCCTTTACTTTCTCACTCCCTCTGAATATAAAGGAAAGGGAATGACTTTCCTTTCTCACCTGGCTCTTCTCATCCTCGCTCTGCAGTCTCTTTGGCTCTCTCTTTCCAGAGCTGGCGTCAGTGCCATGGGTGAACAGGACTCTAGCTCCAGTTGGGCTTTCCCTCTGATTAGCCTGGTGACATGGGTCAGCCCCTACCTCAGATTTTCTCTTACTCCTCACTACACCTGTATACCTCTTTCCATCACAGGCTGAGAGGCTCTGCCTGGGGAACTCTAAGCTTTTGAGCCCCAGGGGAGCTGGACATTTTATATATATATATATGGAGTTAACAGCTATCGATCAGATCACTTTTATTCTCCACTGGAATTTGGCCACCATCCCTGGCCTTGGAGAGCTATTAGAATTCTGCCAGCTGCCCCAATGGTGAGCTTACCAGAAGTCCTGCTCTGACAGCCCCTTCTTGTAGCCCAATCACATCAAGACTCCCTCAGGCACTTACCTCAGCCCTTTCTCTCTCCTTAGCTGGACTACTTCATGGCTGAGAGAATGAGGAGGAAGGATGGACAGAGGCACGGGTTGGGATAAACACTTTGCTTAGAACATCCATCTAAAGCAGTGGCTCTCCAAGTATGGTCCTTAAATCAGCAACTTCAGATCACCTAGCACATGTTAGAAGTGCAAAATTATCAGGTCCCACTCAAACCTACTGAATCAGCAACTCTAGAGGTGGGGCCCAGCAATCTGTGTTTTAACAAGACCTCCAGGTGATTCTGTTACATACTCAAGTTTGAGAACCACCCATCTAATCATTGATTCTCAGACTTCAGTATGCACATGAACCACCTGGGGAGCTTGTTAACCATAACGTGGTTAAATAAAACTGGATTAGTATCTGGGCGACTGTATTTTTAGCAAGCTCCCTAGGTGATTCTGGTATTCATCAAAGATTGAGAATCACTGATCTAAGGAATTCATTTTATCAGTTAGCTGAGTCTCCTGGGGAGGGAGCAGACAGAAGGCTGTGGAAATGTCTCTCAAAGTTCCAAATGCCACCTGCATCTGAACTTCTGGGGAGCTTGTTAGAAAAGCAGGAT
This sequence comes from Lipotes vexillifer, assembly GCF_000442215.2. Taxonomy (NCBI): domain Eukaryota; kingdom Metazoa; phylum Chordata; class Mammalia; order Artiodactyla; family Lipotidae; genus Lipotes; species Lipotes vexillifer. Next base: position 2,627,376 of record NW_006795130.1, on the reverse strand, counting down.
CTGAGTATCAGATGTATTGACCCCAAATCTCTGGACCTGAGGACCTGGCAGCCACATTCAGAGTTCTCCAGGTGATTCTTATGCATGTGAAAGTTGGATAACCCGGGAGCAACAGGTCGGCAGGCATTCTCAATGTTGGATGCATGTTAGAATCACCTGGCGAGCTTTAACAGTGACCTGATATCTGAACCCCACCTCCAGAGAGTCTGATTTAATTGGTCTGAGATGGAGCTTCAATATTTTATACAAGTCGTCCCTCCCACCCCCACCCAAGTGATTTTAATGTATCGTTAGGGTTAAGAACCATCAGGTTAAAGGATGATGCAGATCTGGGAAGAATCAGGAAATAAGAGAAAGCGAAGGAGTGCCAAAGAAACAATTGGTGGAATCCTGTGGGGGAGGTTAGAAATGTCAAGTTGGAAATAGGGAGGAGATAGAAAGGTGGGAAGAGCCTCAGGTGGGAAGGGGAGTAGGTTGGCTTGAGTGGTGTGGAGCTTGGTGTAGGAAAAGGGTTAGTGTATTAGTTTTCTACTGCTGCTGTAACACATTACCACAAATTTAGTGACTTAAAATAACATAAAGGCATTATTTTACAATTCTGGAGGTCAGAAATCCAAAATGGGTCAGCAGGGCTGAATTTCTTCTGGAGATTCTAGGGGAGCACAATCCATTTCCTTGCCTTTTCTAGCTTCTAGAGGCTACCCACATTCCTTAGCTCATGACTCCACATCGCTCTGACCTTTGCTTCTGGCATCACATCTCCCTCTCTCACTCTGACTCTCCTGTTTCCCTCTTATAAAGATCCCCTTATACATTGTGAATATGTCGGTCCTACCCAGATAATCTAGAATAATCTCCCCATCTCAAGATCATAACTTAATCACATCTGCAAAGTCCCTTTTTTCATGTAAGCTAACATAGTCATAGATTCCAAGGATTAGGATGTGGATATTCTTGAGGGTCATTATTTGGCCTACAACAGTCTGCTCTCTGGCCCCCAAAGATTCACAATCATCACATATACAAAATACACTCACCCCCATTCCAACATCCTCCCAAATCTCGACCCATTAGAGCATGAACTCAAAGCCTAAAATCTCATCACCTCAAAAGCCCCAACTTTCATCATCTAAATATTCTTAAATAAGGTATGAGTGAGGCACTGGATATAATCCATCCTAAGACCCATGTTCTCTCCATCTGTGAACCTGTAAAACTCAAGAAACAAGTTATCTGCTTCTAGGAACAGGCATAGGATAATAGTTATAGACATTCTCATTCAAAAAGGGAGAAAATGGAAGGAAAAAAGAAGTCACTGGTCCCAAGAAATGTCAAAATACTGCTGGGCAAACTCCTTTAGGTTTCAAGGACTGAGGATAATCTTCTGTGGCTCAAGGCTCTGTCCTCTGGGGTTGGCCCTCCTCTCTCAGCGTCATTCTTCCTTTTACTTGAAGGGTAACTTATGTTTGTAGCAAGAACTTTTATCACCCTGTTTCCTGCCTGTGGAATGTTGAGAGTCTGATAATCTTCTTTCATTTTGTTTTCTCTGTCACTTTCAGTCTAAACTGGCAGTGTTTCTACTGATATAAAATTCTTAAGAACCTTGTGGGTCTCCCACATATGTCATAGGCATTCACTCCATTAGATAAAAGTCTTCTCCACAGATTTTTCTTGGATGATCCAATCTCTATCTCTGGATTCTGCTGAGATGGTTGTGGGGGATCCATGAGTAACATGCCCAATCCATTGTAAGAGCATTTTGTAGTAATAAATGCTCTGACTTTTTGTATTAGCAGAAGGTAGTCCAGCCACAACTTTGACTTTCTCTCTAGAGTATTGTTTCCTGAGAGTGAATCTGCTAATTATAACGTCTTTTCCAATCTGGATAGGGTGAGAATCTCCCAGACCACTAAGTCCTGGTTCCTTTTTATTCAGAGTTCTTCCCTCAATTTACTTCTTTCCTCTCACATTTTACTATAAAGATCAAACATAAATCAGATTTCACCTTCATCACTTTGCTTGGAAATCTCCTAAGCTAAATACCCAAGTTCATTCCTCACAAGTTCTGCTTTCCATAAAACTATAGGATACAATTCAGCTAAGTTTCTGCCACTATATAACAAAGACACCCCCCTCTTCAGTTTCCAATAAAATATTCCTCACTTCCAGGCCTTCACCAGCTGTACCTTCACTGTCCATATTTTTACAAATATTCTGTTTATGATTTAGATATTATCTAAAACAATATGTTTTCTCTACTGTGCTCTTCACTTTCTTCCTATCCCTCACCAGTAGAGTTTTTAACATCCATAGTTCTACTAACAGGCTGTTCAAGACAACCTAGGCTTTTTCTATCATGCTTCTAAAACTTCTTCCATTCACTGCCTACTGCCCAGTTCCAAAGCCACTTAGTTTTTAGGGTATTTGTTACATCAGTGCCCTACTCTTGGTACCAAAATCTACATTAGTTTCCAATTTCTGCTATAACAAAGGACTACAAATATAGTAGCTTAGACTAATACAAATGTATTATCTTACAGTTCTAGAGGTCAAAAGTCTAAAATGAATCAGCAGGACTGGAGGGTCTAGGTGGAATCTATTTCCTTGCCTTTTCCAGCTTCTAAAGGCTGCCCACATTCCTTGGCTCATGGTCCCATAACACTCTGACCTCTGCTTCCTTCATTACATCCCTTCCTCTCACTCTGGTCCTTCTGTTTCCGTCTAAAGGACCCTTGTGATTATATTGGGTCCACTTGGAAAATGCAGGACAATCTCCCCATCTTAAGATCCTTAACTTAATCATATCTGCAAAGTCTCCTTTGCCATATAAGGTAACATATTCATAAGTCCCAGGGATTAGGATGTTGACATCTTTGGGAGGCCACTATTTGCCTACTATAGTTACACAGCTTAATGGGAGTGGAAACAGTTGCTTCAGGAACAGTGAAAGTCAAGCAGAGGTGAAGGTCCCCAGTCTGCAGTCCAGCTTCTCCCAGGGTTGGGTTGGTCATGTCTGGCTGGCTCCAGGAAGCCCCTGGCGTGGCTGAGATGTTTGGTCAGTCACATGTTTATTGGTGTTCCTCCGGCCCTGGACTTACTCCTCTACTCAGAGAGAGGAGGAGGGAAATAACATTTACTGAGTGCCTGGAACATAGACAGGCAAAGGAGCCACAGATTCTTGATTCTCTATCCTAAGGCCTTGCCCCTGGCCTGGGACTCCAAAGTCCCTCAAAGAGCAGGGGTTCTTAGCATCCACAATCAGACTTGTAGTGGTCCCTGCAACCCCCAACAGCTAATCTCCTTCCTGGGCAGGCAGCTGTGTCATGTTGGGCAGCACCTTTTCCTCCCTGGCACCTGTGTGTGACTCAGACCCCCAGGTAAAGCCCAACCCAATGGGAAGTGACTAAGCATTGAACTTTGCTTCCTCTTATTGGGGAGAGAGGAGGAAGCCTGAAGCTGGGCCTGGCCCTCCCCCTCACTCAGATTTCTCAAGATAGTGAGGGAGAGGGTGGGGCTTTGCAGGTGACCGCACCAGGGAAGGTCCCCTAGAGCATCCCCACACTTCTGCTTTTACTGTGTGTATGTGTGTGTGCGTGTGTGTGTGTGCGTGTGTGTGTGTGTGTGTGTTTGTACAGTTTAGGAGATTTGAGGGTGGTGGGCATGCTGGAATCTACCAGGATTTCCCACCTTCTACCTTGCTGCCTTTGAGGAGAGTCTAAAGTTTGTTTCCTGCACCCAATGAGACAATTTTCTTGAGTATGGAAAGTGGGATTTGGGGAATCAGGAGGACTCTTGCCTATTGCCCAGGCTGGAGTCCTGACAGTGCTAAATTACAAAGACTCTGTTTAAAATGCATAGTTGGACTTCTCTGGAAGGTTGCATGGTACTGTAGTTGTCTCTAGGAAGGGAAAGTGGGTGGTTGGACGACAGGAAAGGGAGCCTTACTTTTCTCTCTTACTCTTCTTTGATAACTTTCTTTTTTTTGCGGTTTGCGGGCCTCTCACTGTTGTGGCCTCTCCCGTAGTGGAGCACAGGCTCCGGACACGCAGGCCCAGCGGCCATGGCTCACGAGCCCAGCCACTCCGCAACATGTGGGATCTTCCCGGACCGGGGCACGAACCCGTGTCCCCTGCATCGGCAGGCGGACTCTCAACCACTGCGCCCCCTGATAACTTTTAAATTTTGTTCCATTTGCAAGTACTCCCTATTCAAACAGAAAGAATAATACATGGTTACCCGAGAAAGAAGAGAAAAAGAGAATCCTTTTCCATATTAGTGCTAAGGTAATTCACAGTGTTAGTCATTGACTGGACAAGCACTATGGCATCCTGTTGGACATCAGGCACTGTACTAGGTACTGGAGACTCTGCAGAGAGCAATGCAGCATCCCTTGCTTCACAGAGATCCCCGTCGGGAGAGTGATTGAGACAGAGAACCAGGCAATGACCACGCAATGTCAGAAGCGTGATGATGGGGAAGGTGCAAAGAAGGCTCCTCTGACCAGACGCGGGGAGAGGAAGCCTTCCTGGACCTGGTACTGTCCATGCTGAGACTCAAAAGGTACATAGGAGTTAGCCAGGGGAGAAGAGAGAACCAGGCATGTGGAACATCACAACAAGTACAAAGACTGCAGGGGCCATAAAAAAGTCTTGGTTGCTTCCCTGGAATTGCAAGCACTCGATAGCTCTGGAGTGTTGAGTTTGGAGGAAGTGTTGGAGAAATGAAGTTAAAGAGGTAAGGTCAGATTACGAAGTGTTTTATAAACAAGTTTAAGATCAGTTAGTGGTCACTTTGAAGGCAGGTGTGGAGCACCTAGGGACAGGGGTTAATAATAACCCACAGGTATTGGAATGCTCTTTTATGCCAAGCACTATAATCTTTTTACATAAGTTTCTTCATTGAATCCTCCCAGAAAGCCTGAGATATTTACTATTATTTTTTTTCTATTTTATGAGTGAGGAAACTGAGGCTTAGAGAGGTTAAATTCAGTGGGAAACATTACACGGTCACACAGGAAATACTATAGATGTCTCAGCACACAGCTAGCCCAGGGCAAAGCTGGGGTCTCTCCGAGGCACTCACTCAGTCTGCAATGCTATTTCCTCATTCAGATAGAGCAGTGGTTCTCAACAGGGAGTGATTTTGCCCCTCAGGAGACATCTGGCAATGTCTGGAAACATTTTTGGCTGTTACAGCTAGGGGGATGCTACTGGCATCTAGTGGGTAACTAACATCCTACAAAAGACAGTCACACACAGCAAAGAATTATCTGGTCCCAAATGTCAATAGTGCCAAGGTTGAGAAATCCTGAGACAGAGAATGAATTGTAAAGGGCAGACATAGGGAGGTAGCCAGAGGGTGAGCCGTGAGAGTTTTAGAAAAAACTTTTGTTTTAAGGACTTGTGTATACTGTATTTACAGCAGCAAGAGACAGGGGTCAGGGGCAACAAAGCCCTGGATGGACTGAACACATCCTTTTCCCAGTATGCTCCTGCTGCTCCCAAGCACCAGTTTTAAGAGTTCAGAGAGGGGCTTCCCTGGTGGCGCAGTGGTTGAGAATCCGCCTGCCATTGCAGGGAACACGGGAGCAACTGGGCCCGTGAGCCACAATTACTAAGCCTGCGTGTCTGGAGCCTGTGCTCCGCAATGAGAGAGGCCGCGATAGTGAGAGGCCCCACGCACCGCGATGAAGAGTGGCCCCCGCTTGCCACAACTGGTGAAGGCCCTCACACAGAAACGAAGACCCAACACAGCCATAAATAAATAAATAAATAAATAAATAAATTTAAATCATTTGGGCTTCTAAGAAGACCTCTGCTTAAAAGACAACAACAACAAAAAAAGAGTTTAGAGAAAACCAATGATGAATTATCCTAGAGTTACCCAGAGCTAACTCTGAAGAGTTTCCTGCCACCTGATAGACACAGGACTGTTAAGGGATACTAGCCAAGATGACCGCCTCCTCACAACCTTATTCTGATAGGGCAGGGCTCCCAGCTCTGATACTGCTAACACATGGTACTGGAGCCCAACATTTTTGGTCAGTGCATAATTCAACAAATGATAACAAGCAGCAGCCAAGAGACCAGAGACACAAGAAGAATATTGCAAACCTTATTGCCTGAATATGCTATTCTCACAAGTATCCCTTCCACCTGGGTCAAGAGAGGATATTAGGTGGGTTACCTGCCTATTCACTGATTTAACACACAGGCCAGGAGCCCTCCCTTGTCTTTCTACCTGTAAACTCCAGACTCCTATAAAGTGGGTCTTTATAGGAAGCATGTAAAAACTCAGAGGATGAGGCAAAACACTGACTTAGTTTCGAGGATGTTTTGTGTTGGGTACTTGTACTCCTGAGTGCTTTAGATCAGCCTTTTTGGCACCAGGGGCTGGTTTCATGGAAGAAAAATTTTCCACGGACCAGGGGTGGGGGTATGGTTCTGGCAGTAATGCAAGTGACGGTTCAGGCGGTAATGCTAGCAATGGAGAGTGATGGGGAGTGGCAGATGAACTTCGCTGGCTCGCTCTCCCTCCACTCACCTCCTGCTGTGTGGCCCGGTTTGGTTCCTAACAGGCCAAGGGCAGGTGGTTGGAGACCCCTGCTTTAGATCCTGCTTATCTCTCCGTTTCCAATCTTTACCTGAACTCTTAACTGTTTCCCTCCTGGTTCTTGTCTGGCTCTGCGGTTTGACTCTCAACAGATGTGTCTGTCCTAATTGGGCTTTCCAGCAGACCTTGTCCCTGTTCCAGGCCTACATGAGTCATCAAAGTCTTTCCTCTGTCTTCCCTATTATAGCTTTTCATCTTGCCCACTGTCTTAGCCCTGAGAGTGAGGAAAAGTTGTCCCTAGGGCCTAGGATCTAAGAGTGCTCAGGAAGATCCACCTTTTCCTACATCTGAGAGTCCATTCTTAGACAGTTAAATTCTTCTAAACATCCTGTGTTTCCCAAAGTGTCCACGTGGAAATTCCAGGAGGTAGATACTAAGTGGAACAAAGATTTTTGTAGCCAAATAAGTTTGGGGAATGCTCTGTGGACTTAGTTTCTTGTCTACAACAAGGCTTCTCAGAGCCCTTGAAATACTATGTTCAGAATAAAGGTCCAATAAGGGCATTTATACAGTTCACAATCCATTACCCCAAACCCTTGGGATGAGATGTATTTGGAATTCAGAATTTTTCAGATTTCAATAAGGTAATGTGATGAATATGCTATTTATCCCATAGCATCCCCAGCAGAATGGTACAGGCCCTGTAATCACATATTTCTGCAGAAAAACTTCTGGATAGTCACACTAAGTAGGTTAAATAAAGAATCTGAAAACTTACAGATCAATTTAGGTCAGGTTCTGTCCCTGAGTTATGAAAAATCTTTTGGTTTTCAGGACTTTTTGGACTTCAACATTGTGGATAAAGGATTGTGAACCTGTGTATGAAGCCCCACCAAATATATTCTGGCCACAGAACCCCTCTTTTCCAGGAGCATCCAGTAAGAATAGCATCCCCAGACTCTTGACACCTGAGCTATTGGTCTGCAAAACAACATTCCCACGGGAGGGAACACACGGTGGCCTCGCCAGGCACTCACATTAGCCTCATCATCTCTGGTGACAACTAGATAAGATGTGGATTCTAATAGCTGAACAAGGAGGTGGAGGTTGAAAGACTGAGCACCCACCAGACACAGCAGATCTGGTTGGGTAGTCATGGTGCTCAGCCTTCAGGTCCTGGGTGGAAAAAAGGGGCATGAGGAAGAGCAGCACTGTGGAAACATGGGCTAGTGTTTTCCTCTTAGCACTCTTCCACATTTTTCAAATTGCTTTAAAAAACTTCACGTTTTCCCCTCCCTGATTATTGTTTTCTACTGCAAGGAGTTGCTCTGAGTGTTGCTGAGGGAGAGAGGCAGGCCCAGTGCTGATGTTCACCCTGAGGGCAAGATGCTGGGTCCCTGGGAAGATGGCTTCCTGTTGTTCTGGCATCATTGTTCTAGCCCAGAGTTGAGGTGTGGTTGTGGGGCGCACATGAGGCCAGGGTCCCCTGGGTTAGGAGGAGGATGCTGGATTTCTGGAATATTTCCAGGAAGACTTCCTGCTTTGACAAAAAAAACACAAACACAGGAAAAGGGTCTGGGGCCTAAGGGGAGGGAATAATGAACCAGAGTGGAGACTTTGGAATGGAGGTTTGTACAGAGAACAGCCAGGTACAGAGAACTTTTCCCCTAGCCATCCAGCTATGTTCCTCTGGCCAGCGGAGAGCATTTCTCCACTGAGGGTGACAGGCTGGGAGCTGGAAGAGGGGAACCAGTAACTCTTGAACCTTCTCCACCTTCCTCTTATCCACTCTGCACTTAGTGTCATATTTCACTGTAGCCTGGTCCATGGATGGTGAGGGTGGAGAGGGGACAGTGGACCAGTGGCCATTTAGCTAGGGCCTCACATTTATGAAGGGCCTCAAATACAGACCTTAAATGTGTAGGGTTTTATATCCATCAAAGAGCTACACTCAGCCTCACTCACTGGGATCAGCAGAAAACATGCATCCCAAACTTGTCCCATTACCAGATCACCAGCTGTAGTGTGCTGTAAACTATTATTATTTTCATATGGCTTGTGAATTGCACCATTATGCTACATTACATGTGTGTATGTATGTGCGTATGGGGGGGGGTCACAAGCTTTAATTTACTAAGTATAAATATTTGAAATAGACCACAATTTAGTAACTATTTTTTGGCAATTAAAAAACATCAGGAGCCAAAAAATATGGTAGTAAACATATTTTAAAAAATAATAAAATGGAAATAGCCTGGCCCTATCTTCACATCTGAGAAGGAAAAGGGGAACTCCAAGCAGAAGGCTCAGAGCGCTTGTCCCAGCTGGGTGGTTGGACTCAGAGCTTGTAGAGGACAGGGTATTCTGCCAGCCTCTGGGACCTCCTTTCACTGCTCTGGCCAACTCTGGCTTCATCTGCATCACTCTAGCGGCCTCTGCTGGGTTAGGGGTGAAAGGCCACCAAGGATCAGGTGGCGCTCAGAATTCTGGCAGGGAAGCTGGGTGGAATTGCCTAATGGGCAGTGCGAGGGTCTTGGTATCAGAAGGGACTCAAAGAAGATAAGATCTGACGACCTCAAGGCTGTTTATGCCATGCTCCGGTTTAACAAACTTCTGATAGTGGTGCTGAGGAAGGGAGGCAAGTCCAGATCCGAAGGCAAGATGGCTGCACCCAGGAAGAGAAATATTCTATTGCTGGGTGGGGATTCATGACTCAATTTCTTCTCTTCTGACTCCTTTCTCCATATAGTGACCACCGAAGGGCCTGGCCTCTCTGAGAAGGGCAGCCATCCTCCTCCATACAGCTGGTCATGACCCCTCCGATTCAGAGAGAGAGACCAGGAAGACTTGCTGAGGCCTCTTGGCCACAGCTGAGTTCTGTGACCCAGCTTTTACTAAGGGACCTTGTTCTGAGGGCAAGTGGGAGCCTTACCCAGCCAGTTAATGAAAATCCTTCTTGTGCATGTGGCATTTATCCCTGTGAGGTAGATGATAGTGTTCAGGCCCCCAAACCCTTCTTTGAACATAATGGTGACCAAGTGGGTCCCAGTGAGTATTGGGGATAAAAATAACACACGGGAGCTCACAGCTTAGTGCAGCTGCCGTGGCTAGTGACAGAAGCTGATATCAGGTTATTGAGAAAATAGAGCCTTTAAAGTCTGGCAAAGGCTCACTTCAAACAGACAGAGGTTGTCGTCATCATGAGTAAAGCAGTTTATACCCCAACAGCTTGCTTTCCCCCTTCACTCTGTTTCTCATTCAACATTGCAGATGGAAACTTTAAACTGTAGAAAAAGCAGCTTAGTTTCATATGGACTAAGAACACTTATGTGTGAACTTTGGGTCCTTAAGTCACTAGTGGTAGCAGCCTCTCCCAGTTCTGCCTGTTTCTCTTGCTTTGTATATTACCCAGGGCCTATGAGAGCTGCGGCAGAGCTAACCCCTCAAGGCCATGGGCAGGTTCACAGGTTTCTGAAATCATGCCATTCCTCTACTCATATGCCTGGGTCAGCCCGGGCTGCTTGATGGTACAGGGCCTCGTCACAGTTGTGGATTTCACAGAACAGAGATGGTGGCTCAACCACAAAACGGTGGTTGGCTTTGTCAATGGATAGTAAAGAGGAAAACCATATTTATAGTAATTGAAAAAAACTATTTCTGGAGCAGTCTGTATCTAGGAATCAGATTTGCTCAGACTCAGGATTACTACCTGCAATGTACAGGAAACTCCCAAAGATCAACAAGAAAAAAGACCAGAAATCCAATGGAAAAGTGAGCAATGGATAAATTAGGAAATCAGAAGAGCTGGCAAGTTTGTAAAGACATGCTTAACCTTAGAAGCATTCTGAGCGATGCAAATTAAAACATGATATCACTTTGCATCATTAGATTGGCAAAAATTAGACAAGTCATATACCACTTACCAAGTGTTGGCAAGGATGTGGGGAAAACGGAACCATTGCTGGTGGGACTATAAACTTGTAGAACTATTCTAGAAGGCATCTGACTCTATTTCATGAATTTAAATATGCTATACCCAAAGAGCCAATGATCCCACTCTTGGGTATATTGCTCGCCCAAAACTCTCAAACAGGCCTATAATGGAACACAAACAAGTATATTTGTCAGCGGATTGTGTGTGGAGGCAAACCTGGGTGTCATCTCTGGAGAAATGGAGCAGTGAAATGTGTGGATGCATGCTTGGAAGTACTGTGTAGCCACCAGACACAATGAACCAGAGGTACTTAAAGCCACACATCAATCTTAAAAACATGTGTCATGTAAAGAAGAAATACAATAAGATCTATGGTACAATAACATTTACGTAGACTGAAGTCACATCTATCCATAAAAGAGCACTCTGTATCTTTTAGGAATACCTATATACCTGTGGACATACATTACACATATTATAGTGAGTGCCCTTTATAGGGTGGGGAGAAAAATAAATGGTTAGGGGAATGAATGGGAAAAAAATAAAAGAGGGCACCTATCTACTAATGACGAAATGATGTACCATCAACTGAAGAGATTTGTCCAACTCTCTGTGCCAGAGACATAAAAAAAATTGCTGTCAAAAATCTTCATACAGGGATTTCCCTGGTGGGGCACTGGTTAACAATCCGCCTGCCAATGCAGAGAACACAGGTTCGATCCCTGGTCTGGGAAGATCCCACATGCTGCGGAGCAACTAAGCCTGTGCACCATAACTACTGAGTCCGCATGCCACAACTACTGAAACCTGCGTGCCTAGAGCCAGTGCTCCACAACAAGAGAAGCCACTGCAATGAGAAGCCCGCGCACCACAGCGAAGAGTAGCCCCTGCTCGCTACAACTAGAGAAAGCCCACGCACAGCAACGAAGACCCAACGCAGCCAAAAAAATAAATAAATAAATTTATTTAAAAAATTTTTTTCCATACAGATGGTCAAAAATAAGGGCATCTTGGGTTTCCCTGGTGGTGCAGTGGTCGAGAGTCCGCCTGCCAATGCAGGGGACACGGGTTCGTGCCCCGGTCCGGGAAGATCCCACATGCCGTGGAGCGGCTAGACCCGTGAGCCATGGCCGCTGAGCCTGCGTGCCCGGAGCCTGTGCTCCGCAACGGGAGAGGCCACAACAGTGAGAGGCCCGCGTACCGCAAAATAAAAATAAAAATTAAAATTAAAATAAGGGCAGCTGGAGCTTCCCCTAATGATTTGAAGAGTTGGTGGCTATATAAAGTTTGGATAGACATTTCAAAGGAAGGACCACGAAGATCATCACAAAATGCTTCAGGCATCTTGGAGGCATTTTAAAGTGATGCAGGGATTGTATGAATGAGAAAGCAGGTAAAGTGTTAGGCCCCCAGGTGACATGCCCAGGGAAGTCATGGAGTGAAATTACAGTGGAAAGTATAGGGAAGATGCACACTGAGGGAAGCCAGAAGACAGTGGATCCAGTCCTGTCCTGGGTGAGATGTCTCCTGATGGGCAAACCTCTGGCTCCTGGAATCAGTCTATGCAGAGAGGGGGCAGTGAGCAGGATTTGTTTGACTAAAGGAATCTTCATGGAGACCTCATATCTATGGGGTCCCTAAAGTCAGTCTATGGAGAAGCACATAAGGAAAGCAAATGATTGGCCTGAAAGCAAGGTGATAGAAAAATGAAGGAAGGCACTCTGACCCCAGGTTAGTGCTACATGCGGGGAAAGAAAGGGAGCAATTTAAGAAGCAGATGAAATCTGTAAAAACTTATTTGTCCCAATGCAATGTGGTAACATGGACCAGAAAAAGGACATAAATACATAAAAACCTGAACAATGTCTGAATTTACGTTTATAGTACAGTACTAATGTTAATTTCTTAGTTTTGACAAGTGGACCATTCTTAGGTGTATGTAAGGTGTTAATATTAGGGCAAGGTGAGTAAAGTTCAGACAGGAACTCTCTCTTTGCAAATTTTCTGTAAATCTAAAATTATTTCAAAATAAATTTTTTCAAAAGGTAAAAGCTCCAGTCCAAAGGCATTTAAAAAGAAATGGAAATAAGTAAATATATCAATCAGGTATATATTATATCTAAGATGTATGCATACATATGTGTTTATATGCACATATATATGTGCATATATATGTGTTTATAAAGGTGTGAATTTTAAAGTTTGGGAGAATTTACACCAATATGTTATTAACTCTAGGTCATATTATAACTAGGATGTGGATGCTATAGGTTATTGATTCTTTTCTTTATAGTTTTTTGTATTGTCTGAATATTTTTAAATAAAAATGTGTAAATGTTATAATTATGAGAAAAATACCTCATCTGGGTCTGCCTGAAAGAACAGGGTGCCAGGCTCAGAAACTTCCCTGGATGTCTTGCACAGATTCCAACCCCCACTGGGTCCCAGGTTCCGTTTCTCCCAGGGCCAAGTTTGAGCAAATCTCCTGCAGATGAGCAGCCTTCCTCTCCCTCTGCGAGGTCATCGGTGAAAATGCGTGGTCCTGTGGGTGTTCAGGGAGAAGCACTGATGCTCTTATTGGTGGTCAGAGAGCTATGAGCATGTTCACATTCTGCCTGTTACTGGGCATGTGTGGGATGCAGAGTGTGGACTGTATGTATAGACTGATAGTGTTTATTCCTCCTTTCTCTCTCTCTTTTTTTTTTAACATCTTTATTGGAGTATAATTGCTTTGCAATGGTGTGTTAGTTTCTGCTGTATAACGAAGTTAATCAGCTATACATATACATACATCCCTATATCTCCTCCCTCTTGCGTCTTCCTCCCACCCTCCCTATCCCACCCCTCCAGGTGGACACAAAGCACCGAGCTGATCTCCTTGTGCTATGTGGCTGCTTCCCACTAGCTATCTATTTTACATTTGGCAGTATATATATAT
>NW_006795130.1:2610489-2613899 GCF_000442215.2 Lipotes vexillifer | reverse complement strand
AGGTGGTCACAAAGCACCGAGCTGATCTCCTTGTGCTATGTGGCTGCTTCCCACTAGCTATCTATTTTACATTTGGCAGTATATATATATATATATATATATATATATATATATATATCCATGCCACTCTCTTACTTCGTCCCAGCTTACCCTTCCCCCTCCCAATGCCCTTAAGTCCACTTTCTATGTCTGCGTCTTTATTCCTGTCCTGCCCCTAGGTTATTCAGAACCTTTCTTTTTTTTTTTGATGATTCCATTTATATGTGTTAGCATACGGTATTTGTTTTTCTCTTTCTGACTTACTCCACTCTGTATGACAGACTCTTGGTCCATCACCCTCACTACAAATAACTCAATTTCGTTTCTTTTTATGGTTGAGTAATATTCCATTGTATACATGTGCCACATCTTCTTTATCCATTCATCCGTCGATGGACACTTAGGTTGCTTCCATGTCCTGGCTATTGTAAATAGAGCTGCAATGAACATTGTGGTACATGACTCTTTTTTTTTTTTTGCGGTACGCGGGCCTCTCACTGTTGTGGCCTCTCCCGTTGCGGAGCACAGGCTCCGGACGCGCAGACTCAGCAGCCATGGCTCACTTTTTATGGCTGAGTAATATTCCATTGTATATATGTGCCACATCTTCTTTATCCATTCATCTGTCGATGGACACTTAGGTTGCTTCCATGTCCTGGCTATTGTAAATAGAGCTGCAATGAACATTGTGGTACATGACTCTTTTTGAATTATAGTTTTCTCAGGGTATATGCCCAGTAGTGGGATTGCTGGGTCATATGGTAGTTCTATTTTTAGTTTTTTGAGGAACCTCCATACTGTTCTCCATAGTGGCTGTATCGACTTACATTCCCACCAACAGTGCAAGAGGGTTCCCTTTTCTCCACACCCTCTCCAGAATTTATTGTTTCTAGATTTTTTGATGATGTCCATTGTGACCGGTGTGAGGTGATACCTCATTGTAGTTTTGATTTGCATTTCTCTAATGATTAGTGGTGTTGAGCATCCTTTCATGTGTTTGTTGGCAATCTGTATATCTTATTTGGAGAAATGTCTATTTAGGTCTTCTGTCCATTTTTGGAGTGGGTTGTATGTTTTTTTGATATTGAGCTGCATGAGCTGCTTGTATACTTTGGAGATTAATCCTTTGTCCATTGATTCGTTTGCAAATATTTCCTGCCATTCTGAGGGTCATCTTTTCATCTTGTTTATGGTTTCCTTTGCTGTGCAAAAGCTTTTAAGTTACATTAGGTCCCATTTGTTTATTTTTGGTTTTATTTCCATTTCTCTAGGAGGTGGGTCAAAAAGGATCTTGCTGTGATTTATGTCATAGAGTGTTCTGCCTATGTTTTTCTCTAAGAGTTTTATAATGTCTGGCCTTACATTTAGGTCTTTAATCCATTTTGAGTTTATTTTTGTGTATGGTGTTAGGAAGTGTTCTAATTTCATTCTTTTACATGTAGCTGTCCAGTTTTCCCAGCACCACTTATTGAAGAGGCTGTCTTTTCTCCATTGTATATTTTTGCCTCCTTTGTCAAAGATAAGTTGACCATATGTGCGTGGGTTTACCTCTGGGCTTTGTATCCTGTTCCACTGATCTATATTTCTGCGTTTGTGCCAGTACCATACTGTCTTGATTACTGTATCTTTATAGTATAGTCTGAAGTCATGTAGCCTGATTCCTCCAGCTCTGTTTTTCTTTCTCAGGATTGCTTTGGCTATTCGGGGTCTTCTGTATTTCCATAAAATTGTGAAATTTTTTGTTTTAGTTCTGTGAAAAATGCCATTGGTAGTTTGATAGGGATTGCATTGAATCTGTAGATTGCTTTGGGTAGTATAGTCATTTTCACAATGTTGATTCTTCCAATCCAAAAACATGGTATATCTCTCCATCTGTTTGTATCATCTTTATTTTTTCCTCAGTGTCTTATAGTTTTCTGCATACAGGTCTTTTGTCTCCTTAGGTAGGTTTATTCCTAGGTATTTTAGTCTTTTAGTTGCAGTGGTAAATTGGATTGTTTCCTTAATTTCTCTTTCAGATGTTTCATCATTAGTGTATAGGAATGCAAGAGATTTCTGCTCATTAATTTTGTATCCTGCTACTTTACCAAATTCATTGATTAGCTCAAGTAGTTTTCTGGTACCATCTTTAGGATTCTCTATGTATAGTATCATGTCATCTGCAAACAGTGACAGTTTTACTTCATCTTTTCTGATTTGGATTCCTTTTATTTCTTTTTCTTCTCTGATTGCTGTGGCTAAAACTATGTTGAATAATAGTGGTAATAGTGGGCAACCTTGTCTTCTTCCTGATCTTAGTGGAAATGCTTTCAGTTTTTCACCATTGAGAACGATGTTGGCTGTGGGTTTGTCATATATGGCCTTTATTATGTTGAGGTAAGTTCCCTCTATGCCTACTTTGTGGAAGGTTTTTATCTTCCTTTCTTTTTGATCTTTAGTATTTCTTAATTACGAAAGTAATTAATAGATGTGCCCTCTGACAAATTTAGAAAACATGAATGTGTAAATAAAAAAGTAGAAATCCCCCATATATGGCTCAAGTACGTTTTCAAAAATAGACTTTTTTAAAGAAAAGTTTTAAATTTACAACAAAATTGAGTGGAAGGTACAGAGATTTCCCATATACTCCCTACTCCAGTATCAACATCCCCCACCAGAGCGGTATATTTGTTACAATTGATGAACCTGTGCTGACACATCACAATCACCCAAAGTCCATAGTTGACATTAGGGTTCACTCTTGGTGTTGTACATTCTATGGGTTTTGACAAATATATAGTGACATATATCCACCATTTTCATATCATACAGCGTAATTTCACTGCCCTAAATATCCTCTGTGCTCCACTGATTCATTTCTCCCTTGACATTTTTCATATCAGTAAATGTATATACTTGTCATTCCTTTGAATGGTTACATAGTATTCCATTGAATGATGTACCATAATGTAGGCATTTTCTAAGCCTCTGCTAATACAAATGCATCTATGCACATACTTGCACCTGTATCTTGGGCAGTCATGCTATTTTTGTGGGAGAGATTCTTTCTGTGGGAGTACTGAGTCACACATTTACAATTTTGAAAGAAATCGCCCTCTAAAGGCATTCGTTCATTCAACAAATATTTATTGGGTACTATTTTGCATCAGACATTTGTGAGACCCTAGGAATTCAGCTATGAATGAAACAGACAGAGTTCCTAGTAAAGGACGTTATCACTAAACAAATAATCACACAAACCAATATTATTGCAATTGTAACTTCTCTGAAAGAAGAGAAAAGGTTGTTGGAGAATGTAGACAGAGGAACCTAATTTATACTGGGGATTCAGAGACAGCCTCCATCAGGCTGAGAATTCAAGGATGAATAGG
>NW_006795130.1:2565005-2610479 GCF_000442215.2 Lipotes vexillifer | reverse complement strand
GAAGAGCGGGGGTCCGGGAGATGACTGGGAGAGAAGAGGCCTTCCAGACAAAGGGAAGGCCTGTTTGGAGGCCCTGAGGTGGACAGTGTGCTGAGTTGGAGGAACATGAGGGCCAGTGTCAGGGAAATAATCTGGAAGCGAGGCTAAAGAGGAAGGCTGGGCCAGGCCGTGCTTGGTCCTCTAGGCTGCCTGATTTACAGTCTCCCTAACAGAGCAGGAAGGGTTCCATTTCCTGTACCTTTGAGACCAGCAGTGCTTAGAGGTGTTTTCTTCCCTCCACTCTATTACTGTGTGAACGTTCCTTGATTGTGGCCATGCCTTAATTTTCAATACGAGTCTTTTTGAGAAGTGTGTAACAGCTCACGTTGAGATTGCCAGATTCAAAATACACATCAAATGTACTTCACAAAGTTAACCAAATTCCCCAAATCCCTGTGCATCCCAGCATATTTATTCTATTTTAGGACTTAAAGTATGAGAGAAATTTCCTGTTTCTGTAAAACCAATCTGTTCATCTAAAGCAAATGGTACTTGTTCCATTCAACTCACGTTCCAGAAGCTCTCTCTGGGGGTCCTGGATCCTGCCTTGTTCCAGCCAATGAAATGCAAGACCTGTGAGGGAGGAAGAGTGCTGGACAGCTGGTCTTTTTGAGTCACGCTTTCAAGTTCCACTCTTGTTACTGCAGGTGCTGCTGTCAAATACAGGCTTCCCAGTCTGTGTGTCCCCTCTGGGCTCCCACAGCATCCTGGGATAAACCTGTCATCGCAAGGTCCACACTGTTATTTAATCTTTCCTATTGGTGCTCAGTAAGTGTTTATGGAACGGATATATTGCATTAGCCGAATGTAGAAAACATCTAAATCATGGTATATCATTTAATGGAATACTATGCAAGCATCAAAAAGGATGGGGTAGATATATATTTACTGATGTAGAAAGATGTCCATGAGCTACTAGGTGAAAAAAGCAAGTTACAGAACACAAATAGTACAGCCTTCTTTTTCTTTTTTAAAATTGTACACACACATATATACTTACATATATGGAAGACGTTTATGTTTTTATTTATACATTTCTGTATTGTGTGAATTTGTTACAGTACACAGATGTGAGTTTTGTAATTAAAATGAATAAAGGAATGAATGAACAAGGGACTTTTTAGGATTTTCAGAGGGGTGAATGGAAAAGAAAACTCACTCTTTAGGTTCCTCTCCCTGACCTATTTACCAAGTCTGAGACTTGTTCTTTCAACTTCTGTTTGAATAGTATTTTTTTAAAAAATTACTAAAAGGGACTTCTCTGGTGGCACAGTGGTTAAGCATCTGCCTGCCAATGCAGGGGACATGGGTTCAAGCCCTGGTCTGGGAAGATCCCACATGCCGCGGAGCAACTAAGCCCATGTGCCACAACTACGGAGCCTGCGTTCTAGAGCCCGTGAGTCACAACTTTTGAGCCTCCATGCTACAACTACTGAAGCTTGCACACCTAGAGCCCACGCTCTGCAACAAGAGAAGCCACTGCAATAAGAAGCCCACACACAGCCAAGAAGAGTAGCCGCTGCTCACCACAACTAGAGAAAGCCCGCGCGAAGCAATGAAGACCCAACGCAGCCAAAAATAAATAAATTAAATAAATTAAAATTTTTTTTAATTACTAAAGGGTGTTTATAATATAATAAGTAAAAAACAGGCTCAGAAAACCTGAGAAAAAATTTGTATATGTATAGAAAAAGGTCTCAGAGCAAACCGCTTATAGAGCTATCCCTGAGTATGGGGTGGATTAGGGGAAAACTTTACTTCTATTGCTTGAATATTTTGCAATATGTATATATTTCTTTTATATATATAATAATAATAAAGGGTTAATTTCCTCTTTTTTACTATTTCCATTCTTCCTTTTCATTCAAGATTTATTCATTCATCCAGTAAATATTTATTGAGCAACCGCTATCAGCCTGACACAGTGCTAGAAGTTTTTCTTCATTTTTTAAAGTAAAAAAAATTGTTTTATTTAGCCATTCTAGTAAGTGGTACCTAGTTTTTTTAGTTTTGATTTGCACTTCCCTAATAACTAATGAGGCTGATCATCTTTTCATGTGCTTATTGACCATTTGTATGACTCCTTTAGAGAAATGTCTATTCAAATCCTTTGCCCTGTTTTTTTTTTTTTTTGCCACACTGCATGATTTGTGGGATTTTAGTTCCCTGAACAGGGATCAAACCTGGGCCCTCCACAGTGAGAGCACCAAGTCCCAACCCACTGGACCTCCTGGGAATTCCCCAGAGGATTTTCTTCTTAAGGAGCTCATGGTCTAGTGGAGAAGACTCACAAGAAAACAGTGCGCTGTGAGAAGATGTATGACACCAAGTGTTATGGGTGTCTCCATCTGCCAGGAGAGTCAAAGAATGACCAGGGAGCGTTTCGCAGAGGAAATGGTGCTTATGCTGAGTCTTAAAGAATGAGGAGGTGGTTGCCATTTGGACAAGGTGAGGAAAGGTATTCCACAGGAAGAGAATACCTTGTATGAAAACACCTTTTATAAAAATCTAGAGGAGTGTGCTTCCCTGGTGGCGCAGTGGTTGAGAATCTGCCTGCTAATGCAGGGGACATGGGTTCGAGCCCTGGTCTGGGAAGATCCCACATGCTGCAGAGCAACTGGGCCCGTGAGCCACAACTACTGAGCCTGCGCATCTGGAGCCTGTGCTCCGCAACAAGAGAGGCCGCGACAGTGAGAGGCCCGCGCATCGCGATGAAGAGTGGCCCCCGCTTGTCACAACTAGAGAAAGCCCTCTCACAGAAACGAAGACCCAACACAGCCAAAAATAAATAAATTAATTAATTAAAAAAAAAAAATCTAGAGGAGTGAAAGAGGCTATCCTGCTCATGAACATTAAATTGGTCAGTGTGGTGGAGACACAGGGGACGTGGGGAGAAGATGGGCTGGAGAAAGACACCCTAGGAAGAGTAAGAAGCCTCTGAAGTACCTTGTGTGAGCTATAGAGCAGCTATATAGCTGCCCATTTAATAATTGAATAAACTGAGTCACAGAAAGGCTAAATGACTTGCCCAAGTCCACATTACAGGAGGAGGCCAAGCTGCAACATAGTTCTAGGGTTTTTATGCTTCAGGCTACAGTGCTTCCTGGACCAGGCCCTATCCTTGAGAGCATTCTGATGTTCTGGCTTGAACCACTCCAAGTTGTTAGCAAAGAAGAACAGGCCAACGTCACAGTAGGCTCTGACCACACTGGCCACACACTTGGCACACCCTTGTACCAGAAGCCACAGGACAGCTTTCTCTAAGAGAGCTTTTCCTAGAAAATGACATATGCACACTCAATCTTGAAGTTCGTGGATACCCCTCAGAAATGATGGAAGAGGCAGCTTCCTGGAACCCAGCTGTCCTGGGGAGCCACGTTCCATTCTTGCTGCCAGCATGTAAGTGGTACTTAGGCCACTTGTTCCCACCCAAGCCAGAGACCCATGGATGTAGCAGTTGCTCAGATCCAGAGCTTGATGATGCTGCACAGACTCTGAAATCAGAAAGAGGTATTTCTCACACTCACTCTAATGGCTAAAATGAAAAGACTGACAATTCCATGTGTTGACAAGGACATGGAGAAACTAAATGATTTGGCAGTATCTAATAATGTTAAATATATTCCTACCTAAGATAAATGTTCATGATAGTATTATTCAAAATGGCCTAAAACTGGAAACAACCTAAATATTTATCAACAGGAGAATGGATAAACAAATTAGGTGGTATATTCATAAAATCATATACTATTCAGCAATAAAAAGGAACAAACTCCTGATACATACAACAATGTGGATAAATCTTAGACATACTGTATTGAGCAAAAGAAGCCAGAAACAAGAGTATGATTCCATTCATATGAAGTTCAAGAATAGGAATCAAGAATTTGATTTTGAAGTTCTAATCAAATCTATGAGGATAGAAGTCAGAATATTGGTTACCTTGGAAGTTAGAGGGAGTGGGTATTTGCTGGAAAGGGGCATAAAGGAATGGAAGTGCTCTGATTTTGATCTGGGTGGTGGCCACATGGGTATATGTATATTAAGTATATGTAAGGGACAGTGCAATACAGTACTGTGAGAGAGAGAGAGAGAGAGAGAGAGAGAGGGAGAGGCAGAGAAGTCAGTGTTTTTGGTTTTTTTTTAATAAAGAATGGAGACTATTTTTTTAAATTAATTAATTAATTAATTTATTTTTGCTGTGTTGGGTCTTCGTTTCTGTGGGAGGGATTTCTCTAATTATGGCAAGCGGGGGCCACTCTTCATCGCGATGCGCGGGCCTCTCACTGTCGCGGCCTCTCTTGTTGCGGAGCACAGGCTCCAGATGTGCAGGCTCAGTAGTTGTGGTTCACGGGCTCAGCTGCTCCGCGGCATGTGGGATCTTCCCAGACCAGGGCTCGAACCCATGTCCCCTGCATTAGCAGGAAGATTATCAACCAATGTGCCACCAGGGAAGCCCTGAGAAGTAAGTCTTGATTCTAGTTCCCAGTTCTACTACTGTGGCTTCTGGGCAAGTTACTTAACATTTATGATCCCCTTCTCATGCATAAAATGGGGATAACAGTATCCCTCTCACAGGGTAGTTTTTAAATTAAATTTTTATTTTTATTTTATTGTGGTAAGAACACTTAACATGAGATCTACTCTCTTCAGAGATTTTTAAATGTGTAGTACAATATTGTTAATTACAGTCATGATGTTATACAGCAGATCTAGAACTTATTCATTTTGCATTACTGAAGCCTTAAACCTATTGATTAGCAGCTCTTCATTTTCCCCTCCAGCCTGCCTCTGGCAAGCACTGTTCTGCTTTCTGCTTCTATGAGTTTCACTATTTAAATTCCTTATATAAGTAGAATCATAGAGTATTTGTCCTTCTGTAACTGACTTATTTCACTCAGTATAATGTCCTCAAGGCTCCACCATGTTGTCACATGTTTTTAGGATTTCCTTCTCCCCCCCCCCTTTTTTTTTTTTTTGGCAGTACGCGGGCCTCTCACTGTGTGGCCTCTCCCGTTGCGGAGCACAGGCTCTGGATGCGCAGGCTCAGCAGCCATGGCTCACGGGCCTAGCCGCTACATGGCATGTGGGATCTTCCTGGACTGGGGCACGAACCTGTGTCCCCTGCATCGGCAGGCGGACTCTCAACCACTGCACCACCAGGGAAGCCCAGGATTTCCTTCTTTTTTAAGGCTGAATAATATTCCATTGTATATATGTACCACATATTCTTTACCCATTCATCCTTTAATGGACATTTAGATTGTTTCCACATCTTGACTATTGTGAACAGTGCTGCAGTGAACATGGCAGTGCTAATATCTCTTTGAGATTCTGATTTCAATTCTTTTGGATAGATACCCAGGAGTGGGATTGCTAGATCATATGGCAGTTCTATTTTTAATTTTTGAGGAACCTCCACACTACTTTCCATAGTGGCTGCACCATTTTGCATTCCCACTAACAATGTACAAGGGGTCTAATTTTACATCCTTGCCAACACTTTTTTGCCTCAGGTAATTTTAAGAGTCGAATGAAATAATGCACAAAACTCTCTTAGTCCAAGAGCCTGAAAAAAAAAACTGAGTTTGGCAAAAGTTATTCTCACTGTTGCTTCTCATCCACCACTTACCCCACCAGGAACAGGTCCCTGAAGCCTCACCCCCCAAAAAAATAATTCATCACTGGGTTGTGTCAGATCCCCAGGCAGTGCTCCCAAGCCCCACAGCACTAAATGTTGTCACGCTTGCATTATCCATGAAGCTCCAGTGACTAGAAAGAAGTTTCATTGAGTTCTGAACAGGAAGCAGCAGTGGCAGCTGATAATCTGTGACCTGAATATAGCTATCCATTATCTCACCGTGGTTTCTTGTTTCCCTGACAGAGGAAACGCCTACGACTTTCTTGAAGTTATTCTAAACACTTGGTTCCTTGTTTAGCTCTGGCAGGATAATGTTACCCCTGGGCACTCCTATGCTTTGGGCTGTGGCCTCCCTGCCAGCCTGGAGGTCCCAGGTCAGTAGCCAACCTGTGGGGTAACTGTCCCCTTTGCTTGGGAGGGTGGTGACAGGAGCAAAAGGGGAAAGAGGCCAACAGTATCTCTAGCCGTTGGAAGAGAAAAATAAAACAAAGCAAGAAACATTTACCACAATATCCCCTTTTTGTTCCTCTTTAAGAAACCAGCCAGGCAGAACTGGCTGGGAGGGAGGGTGTCACCAGTTTCTTCTCATCACCACTAGTTTCTGAAATGCCCTCCATCTCCAGTTGCTTCTCTCTGGTTCTGTTCTTCTCAGGGAAGTAAATCTGTCCTTTTGGTGAGTCCGCCCTCCATTGAGGAGCAGAGCCGATGCCAAGCTTCAGACTTGAGCAGGAAAGCCCTGTTGAATCTTGTCCTTGTAAAACTCAGAGCCCAGGAGGCTCTGGGACAAATTGCAAACGAGGCAAAATTTGTCTTTGGCTTCTCATCCCCCTGGCTGCCCCCTGACCAGCCTGTTCTCGACCAAAGCTTTTATGATACCAACTCACTTATCACTGCATCTGAGGGATCATTCATTCTGAAGAGTTAAGGATTTCAGGTGTTACCTCTCTCAGGAGTGCTTATGTTTTAAAAGAGAACTTGAGATAGTAATGCTTAAATCAAAGGACTACATCTCTGACATCTGGGGAGCTGTGTTTGGTGGGGAGGGGAAGGCCTTTAGGCTTTTTGCACCATTCTTAGTAGTTCTGCTTCTCTGATTAAACACTGACTGATATAGGCATTAAGAAGAAAACCAGAGACTTCCCTGGCAGTGCAGTTGCTAAGAATCCACCTGTCAATGCAGGGAACATGGGTTCGAGCCCTGGTCTGGGAAGATCCCACATGCCACGGAGCAACTAAGCCTGTGTGCCACAACTACTGAGCCTGCACTCTAGAGTCCGTGAGCCACAACTACTGAGCCCATGTGCCACATCTATTGAAGCCTGCGCGCCTAGAGCCCATGCTCCGCAATAAGAGAAGCCACCGCAATGAGAAGCCCGCGCACCGCAATGAAGAGTAGCCCCCACTCACCGCAACTAGAGAAAGCCTGCATGCAGCAGCAAAGACCCAACACAGCCAAAAAAAATCAATCAATCAATAAAATAAATTTATATATAAAAAAGAAGTTTATTATAAAGATTTGACATTTTGCAATTGTGGGAGCTGGTTAAACAGCTTGTATGTGACTGTTGTGTATGCTTCTGGTGTTGGGCCTGAAGTCAGGAGGGTAGGTGGTCAGGAAGAGTAGCTAGACATGAAGTATGGGAGAACAAAGTCAAACTGGAACTTGCAAAAAAAAAAAATGGGGTGCTCACAGGGTGAATTGGAAGCTGTGTTAGTCTCTTACTGGGTCCTTCGTCATGGAGCTAAACATACATTTGGCCCAGGAGTTGAAAAGCCTGAAGGATGAGATTTGGTGGGAACCAAAGGAGTTGTAGGCCTAACTGCTAATCCCAGGGCCAACAAGGTGAGCCAGCAGAACTGAGACAATGTGTGTGAGTTACAACAGTGCCTGATTCTACACCTGAGCATAAACATGGGTGTTTTGCTTCTTCTCTCCAGACATTGTGCAAATGTTCTTGTGGGCAACCCTAGCCCAGAACCAGACAAGGAAAGCAATTTTGAAAAACATAGTTCGAACATTTAGCTAAGTTGACAGTACAAATCTACCATAATTCCTTTCTATATTTGCCAAACCTTCTTCAATTAGCATGTATTACTTTAATAACCAAGAAATAAAACTTTAAAGAGTCCCTAAAATATTCAAATGTCTAATAAATATATGAAAATGTACTCAACTCACTAACAAGCAGGAAAATGAAAATGAAAAGCATGATAGGATATCCCTACACACCCACCAAAATGGCCAAAATGAAAAAGACAGACAATGCTAAGTGTTAGTGAGAATATGAGCAACTGGAACTCTCATTCATTGCTCATGGGAGTGTAAATTGGTACAACTACTTTGGAAAACTGTTTGGCAATATCTGCCATAGTTGAACATATGTGTACCCTATGATTAGGAATTACATTTCTAGAAATACATATGTTCAATAAAAGACACGTATAAGAATATTCACAGAGGCACTATTTGTAATAGCTAAAAATGAGGAGCAATTCAAATGTCCACCAACAATAGAATAGATAAATAATCCACGGTGAATTCACGTAATCCACTATCCAACAATGAGATAACTACATACAACAATAAGGGTGACTATCACAAATATAACATTAGGTGGAAGAAATCAAACACAAAAGAATACATAGTTATAATTCCATTTATGTCAAGTTCAAAAACAGGAAAAATTAATCTATGCCTTTAATCTATGAACAGGGATTTCCTTTCAGTGATTAGTAGCTAGAATGGGGTCAAAAGAGGGCTTCTGAGGTGCTAGTGATGTTCTGTTTCTTCATTTAGGTTTTGGATACATAGCAATGTTTGCCTTTTGAAAATTTATAGAGCTGTATATTTATGATGTGTGCACATTTCTATATATATGTTATACTTCCACAAAAAGTTTAAAAAATTAGTAATCCCTGGTTTAGAGAACTAAGGATAGCTTCTCTTATATCACAGGTTGAGAGGATCAAATTCCACAATGTATATTACACTGCTTGGGGAAAAAAAGAACCTGATGAATATGCAGACACAGGAATAAGGAGAGAAAATAGAATATTTAATTTGGGTTGGTACCTTTAAAAAAATTGTGGTAAAATTTCTGCAACATAAAATTCACCACTTTATAATTTTTTAAAGAGAATGTGTGTGGTTGTGTGTGTAGCAGGGGAGGTACTGGTTAGCGGGAGGTGGGAAGGAAAGATAGGTTTCCTGAGTTCCTATTATGACAAGCATTTGCTCTGCTTGCTAAGCTAAGGTCTTGTGACCAAACAGGGAAATGTCACTGCCCCCAGAAGTCAGTCCTTTTGTTGGCTAGGGGTGACTCTCCAACCCCCTGAAGCCAGGCTGGACCAGATGACAGGAGTGACTGTAAGTTCTAGAAATGCTACTGAATCCAGGTCCCACTCTGCTCCCTCTAGTCCCACAACACACATTCAACCTCAGCTGTGACTACCTCCATCCCCACAGTTTCCTTCTTCATTAACCAGTCATGAGAAAGATGGGGATTACAAGTTCAGCAAGGGCTTTAAGTGGCAGTCCCAAGACAGCAGTGGTAGCATTCATTTTGCTGTCCAGAGTGATGACATGTCTGCACTTCTAGGCTCACTGGGGCAGCTGATTTTTTATTTATCTCCAACACTGGCACCAGCACCATTTGGAGAGGGAAGGCACTCACAGCTCCTAAATACCTACACTGGAGCAGAGGCCAAGGATCCCAGAAGAATCTGTCCCTTACAGTACCACTGGAGAGAATTAATTGAGTGCTTACTGTGTGCTTGGCATGACACTCGCAGGAAGACATCTGAGCCTCTCGGACACCAGCAGAGGGCCTGGGACTCAGCCAACGTTCCCTGACCTAGAGCTTTTTAAGGGGAAGAGAAATCTGGATCAATTACAGTGGGTCACTCATTATCCCTCTTCCTAGAAGCCTAACCAACCCCAGACTTTATTCTACTAAAATCAGGTTAAAATGAACACCACACACATGTATGTAAAGAGAAGTCTGGAAGGACAATAGGAGAGGTTACCTTTGAGTCCTGGTGTGGAGTTGATATCTCTCTCTTCTTCGTAATTTTTAAGGTAGCGTATGTAATACTTAAGCACACGGCCTTCAGAGAGCAAACACTTGTGTTCAAATCTCAGCCTTGCTGTGTACTAGCTGCGTGACTTTGGGCAATTTACCTCACCTGTATGAACTTTAATCTTCTTATCTGTAAAAGGGAATGAAAATAAAACTGCTTCATAGGGATATTATGAAGTGTGAATGAAATGATGCACATTAAGTGCTTTAATACTGTGTCTTATGCAGAGAAAACACTCCATAAATGGGAACTGTTATTGTTATATTTCTATACTGTTTGATTTTTTTCCAACAAACACATATTTAAAAAATAAAAACAGTAAAGTTTGTTTTTTATTTTTTGTTTTTGTTTTTAAAGAAAAGAAGAATAAGGATAGCTGTTAGGGGAAGAGAGTTTGTAAGATTGTAAGAGGGCACGTGGAGACTTAGCGGTGTCTGGGCAGGAGGGCAGGCTCAGACATGAAGATGGGGGCGTGGTTGAAGGGGACTGTGAGCCTCTTTTTTCTGGCCTCCAGCTGAGGAGCCATCTCTTACCGCTCTGGGATACTGCCCCCTGCACTCTCAGCTCAGACATAAGAGCAATTGCCCCAATTAGCTCTACCCTGGCAACATCTCTGATTCTCAGAGAATCCTGGGGCACACCGGCCACCAGAGGGTTTCTTATCATGATCTGGGTCCAGGGTGACCTGGCCAGCTCAGCACAAGGTTGGTATGATTTCATCTCCTGTTCTGACACGCTGTGTCTGTAAGCACTGCCCTAAAAGGTTAGCCTCTTGAAGATGCTCCTCGTTTGTCCCTGAAGCTCAGGATTCATTTTAATTTTAATAAGAAATTCACTGCCATGACATCATCAAGATAACTCTATACAAGGGACAGTCCTTAGGGGTGGCAGCCTCTCTCCCCTTTCCTAAGGTTTTCTGTTTCTGTTAAGTGGATGCTGGCTCTGGCCTTCCACGTCTGGCCTGGAACTCAGCACACACCATGGGTTTGCCTTCTGTCACACTGAGCATGCCTCTTACAACCGTGGCTGGGGCACACATTCTCCCATATTTGGGAGTAAGCCGGAGACTTGGCGGCATGTGGGTTTCTGTTTAAAATTCCAAAGCCAGCGGGGCGTATATTATCCATTTCCTCAAATCCAACATGCTGTAAAGCATGAGTCAGAGTTGGATAAGCTTCTTCCCAGGGGAAGTTGTGTCAGTTGGTTAGTGAATGTAATTAAACAAGGATAATGTTCACTGGCATTAGTTGCAGATTAATGCACAGAAAAACAAAATCTCCAACTTGAGTTTACAATATTCCTGCCAAGATAAGACAACTTCCCCAAGTGTCACTGATCAGAGAAAGCAATCCAACCTTCATGTAATTTGAGGGGCACAGGACGACCCCACATCAACACTCTCCTTCCACATAAATAAATAATGCAGATAATAGGACCTCTGAGGGGAGAGATGTATATTCTGATTATTTTAAAGGTACTTTTGTGAGTGGGGCTACATGTCAGTAAATATCAAGGAAGGTTATTTTATCTGATTTGATCCATCATCACCAAGGGCCAGGTGGTTGAAAGCAGACTCTGGGGGAATGGAACATGGGACAGATAAGACTTGATAAGCACTGGGGATAATATCCAGTTTATTATGCTTTGTTTACCAATGGGCCCTTTAGGAGGTTCCTCCAGGAAGCCAGAAAGCAGCACTAAGGCCCTGAACTCCAGAAGGGCTGAGAGGGTAGGGGTACCAAGAGGGAAGTTAGGAAACGAGGGGTGGGTCTAGAGAACATCAGAAACCCATGGTTTTTATAGCATATTTTAGCCTAGACAAGCCCTTTCCCCAATCATAGAAACCATAAATAGAAAATCAATTCTGGAAAAGCTGTTGGAAGTCATTTAGTCCAACCCCTCTTCAGAGAAGAGCAAACTGAGGTCTACTCAGAGAAGTTAATTAAGTTGCCCAAGTTCACCCAGCAAGTTAGTGGCAGAGTTGAGACTTAAGTCTCCTCTTTTTATTTTTCTACCAAACCACTCCCAGGCAGTTTCTAGGGATGACAGGAGCCAACACTCAGGCTGACCTCACTGGCCCATATCTGCATATATCTACCCTGCCTTTTCAAATATAACCTCTATTCAGGGTGTGAGAAACAATGCTAAACCATATCCGAAAAGGTATAGTCTTCTGCCAGCATAAATCAACAATTTCAAAAGGTTCTTTTTCTTAACTCCAGTAAAAAGTGTGCTCAATTTCATATAACTGAGATTTAAAGTTTATTGCTAACTAGAAAAGCATCTGGAGTTAAAGAAAAAGGGATGTGTGAATGTTCTTCTACTCTCTGATGAAGCAATCTCATTCCCCGCCCCCCACCTTCCACCTGAGAAAGCATTCAGAAATATACTTGATCTTTTTGGCATATCTCTGTGTTTTAGTGTTTCGAGTGTCCCTTCTGATTCAGGTCAAAGCATTTTGTTTTTCTTAAATGTGAGATTGTATTCTTTCTGCCCAAAGAGGATGGAAAAGACTTTTCCAAATAAGGAAGTTTTGCTGGAGTGTGTGTTGCCCAGGCAGCAGTAGTTGCTGGAGTCTTAACTTAGTCACATACAGTAGCTCCACTAAGCAGGGAAGCATTTAGGGACTCATTAGCACTACTGCACAGCAGATCCATTGGGGGTTGGGGGTGCTGCCAGCAAGTGGTTGTGGTAACCAGGGGCACAAGAAAAGTTTGTAGAGAAGGCAAAGTTTGATTTTGCACAGCACAGCCCTACTCTCCCCACTCCTTCCTTCCCAGACCCAGAGTCCCACTAGGGTCTGCTCTCTATTCAGAACAGAAAGAGGATGCTCCGATTCTTTGGAATCAAATAGACTTGAACTAAAATCCTACCTCCTTACATAGAACCTTTGTGACCTTCAGTAAATTACTTAACTTTTTGAACCTTTTTCCTTCCTTTTAAACTAAAAATAATAGTGCTTACCTTATGGAGTTGTTATGAGGAGTAAATAATCTAATAACTGTAATGTGTATAGCACGTTCTAAATTCCCCTTTTTAGGTTCTAAAATTACAGTTGACCCTTTAACAACTCAGAGGTTAGGGGCATTGACCCTCAGCACAGTAAAAAATCTGGGTATAGGGGCTTCCCTGGTGGCGCAGTGGTTGAGAGTCCGCCTGCAGATGCAGGGGATGTGGGTTCGTGCCCCGGTCCGGGAAGATCCCACATGCTGCCGAGTGGCTGGGCCCGTGAGCCATGGCCGCTGAGCCTGCACATCCGGAGCCTGTGCTCCGCAATGGAAGAGACCACAACAGTGAGAGGCCCATGTACCGCAAAAAAAAAAAAAAAAAAAAAAAAAACGGGGCAAGAAACCCCCTGTGCTCCGCAATGGAAGAGACCACAACAGTGAGAGGCCCATGTACCCAAAAAAAAAAAAAAAAAAAAAAATCTGGGTATAGTCAGCCCTCTGTACATGTGGTTCGTATCCACACTTTCCCATCCATGTATTCAACAAATCACGGATGTTATAGTACTGCAGTTTTTACCACTGAAAAAATATTTGTGGATAAGTGGACCTGTGAAGTTCAAACCTTGTTGTTCAAGAATCAACTGTCCTTTTCCTTCCTTTCTTTAGTACCTCCTCTACTATCAGAACACCTTAGTTTGAGTCAACTGTATTTAACCAGGGGTTAGGAGGAAAATGTGATAATCAAAGTAATTTGTGCTAAGGTGTGAGTGACTACAATAAAAATTTATTAGCCCATGGGACTTCCCTGGCAGTCCAGTGGTCAGGGCTCTGTACTTCCATTGCAAGGGGCACGGGTTTGATCCCTGGTCAGGGAACTAAGATCCCACATGTCACACAAGCAGCCAAAAAAAAAGAATGTATGTAAATACTGAATTTCACTAAAACCATATATTAAAAAAAATAAATGAAAAAAATTTATTAGCCCATATGAACTTCTGACTTCTATAACCAGGAATGTTGTTATATTGTAAATGAGACGAAGAATTTCCTTGCGATACTGGGGACATTTTATTCTGCAGTGCCCCTTAATTTATACCACTATGCCTTGTCCACCTGCCCCTAAAGCCTACTCAGCTTCTTAGGGTGAGAAGAAGCAAGTGCTCCATAAGAGTCTATAGTATTCTGGAAACTTGATAAATAGGTTCATTCTTTTTCTTTCTAAACAGAGGAATGCTAATCATTTTATTTTTTTAACTTTATAAAAGGTGAAAATCTTTGACAGAAGTTTCTTACCTGAACAGCAAAGGCCTGTTTCCAAGTCCATACCCAAATGGAACAATTAACCCCAGACCAAGTAGGCCTTAAGATAACATTGATGTAAAATGGTACAGCCACTTTGGAAAACAGTTTGGCAGTTTCTCAAAAGGTTAAACATAGAGTTACCATATGACCCAGTAATTCCACTACTAGATATATACCCAAGAGAAATGAAAACATATGTTTGGGACTTCCCTGGTGGTCCAGTGGTTAAGACTTTGCCTTCCAATGCAGGGGGTGCGGGTTCGATCCCTGGTCAGGGAGCTGAGATCCCACATGCCTCAGGGCCACAAAAACACAAAACATAAAACAGAAACAATATTGTAAAGAGTTCAATAAAGAGACATTAAAAAATGGCCCACATCATTTGTATGGAAACACAAAAGACCCCGAATAGCCAAAGCAATCTTGAGAAAGAAAAACAGAGCTGGAGGAATCAGGCCCTGAGACTTCAGACTATACTACAAAGCTACAGTAATCAAGACAGTATGGTACTGGCACAAACGCAGAAATATAGATCAATGGTTCAGGATAGAAAGCCCAGAGATAATCCCATGCACATATGGTCACCTAATTTATGACAAAGGAGGCAAAAACATTCACTGGAGAAAAGCCAGCCTCTTCAATAAGTGGTGCTGGGAAAACTGGACAGCTACATGTAAAAGAGTGAAATTAGAACACTTCCTAACACCATACACAAAAATAAACTCAAAATGGATTAAAGACCTAAATATAAGGGCAGACACTATAAAACTCTTAGTGGAAAACATAGGCAGAAAACTCTATGACATAAATCACAGCAAGATACTTTTTGACCCACCTCCTAGAGAAATATTACAGAAATGGAGAAATGAAAACAAAAATAAACGAATGGGACCTAATGAAACTTAAAACCTTTTGCACAGCAAAGAAAACCATAAAAGAGACGAAAAGACAACCCTCAGAATGGGAGAAAATATTTGTAAATGAAGCAACAGACAAAGGATTAATCTCCAAAATTTACAAGCAGCTCAATATCAAAAAAACAAACAACCTAATCCAAAAATGGGCAGAAGACTTAAATAGACATTTCTCCAAAGAAGACATACAGATTGCCAACAAACATATGAAAGGATGCTCAACATCACTAATCATTAGAGAAATGCAAATCAAAACTACAATGAGGTATCACCTCACACTGGTCACAATGGCCATCATCAAAAAATCCAGAAACAATAAATTCTGGAGAGGGTGTGGAGAAAAGGGAACCCTCTTGCACTGTTGGTGGGAATGTAAATTGATACAGCCACTATGGAGAACAGTATGGAGGTTCCTTAAAAATCTAAAAATAGAACTACCATATGACCCAGCAATCCCACTACTGGGCATATACCCTGAGAAAACCATAATTCAAAAAGAGTCATGTACCACAATGTTCATTGCAGCTCTATTTACAATAGCCAGGACATGGAAGCAACCTAAGTGTCCATCGACAGATGAATGGATAAAGAAGATGTGGCACATGTATACAATGGAATATTCCTCAGCCATAAAAAGAAACAAAATTGAGTTATTTGTAGTGAGGGGGATGGACCAAGAGTCTGTCATGCAGAGTGAAGTAAGTCAGAAAGAGAAAAACAAATACCTTATGCTAACACATATATATGGAACCTAAAAAAAAAAATGATTATGAAGAACCTAGAGGCAGGACAGGAATAAAGACGTAGACGTAGAGAATGGACTTGCGGACATGGGTAGGGGGAAGGATAAGCTGGGACGAAGTAACAGAGTGGCATGGACTTATATATACTACCAAATGTAAAATAGATAGCTAGTGGGAAGCTGTCGCATAGCACAGGGAGATCAACTCAGTGCTTTGTGACCCCCTAGAGGGGTGGGATAGGGAGGGTGGGAGGAAGACGCAAGAGGGAGGAGATATGGGGATATATGTAAATGTATAGCTGATTCACTATGTTATAAAGCAGAAACTAACACACCATTGTAAAGCAATTATACTCCAATAAAGATGTTAAAAAAAATGGTCCACATCAAAAAAAAAATCTTAGAAATAAAAAAAGAAAACATATGTTCACACAAAAACTTTCACATGAATGTTCACAGCAGCATTATTCACAGTAGCTAAGTAGAAACAACCCAAATATCCATCAACTGATGAATGCATAAACAAAATGTGGTATACCTATACAATGGAATATTATTCAGCCTTAAAAGGAAATGAAGTACTGATATATGGTACAACATAATGGATGGGACTCTAAAGCATTATGCTAAGTGGAAGAAGTCTGATGCAAAAGGCCACATATAATATGATGCCATTTATATGAAATTTACAGAATAGGTAAATTCATAGAGATAGAAAATAGATTAGCGGTTGCCTATAGCTGGGATGAAAAGGGGAGTATTGTTAATTGGAATGGGGTTTCTACTTGGGGTGATGAAAATGTTCTAAAATTGATTGTGGTGATGGCTGTACAACTCTGTGAATATAGTAAAAACCACTGACTTGTACACCTTAAGTGGGTGAATTGCATAGTATATAAACTATATCTCAGTAAAGCTGTTATATACACACACATAAAGATAGCCTTGAGAACAGTACTTGTTACCTTATAGGTACTTACAGGTTGGTTGGTTAAAAGGCTACAGGTCTCCTAAGGTCTTGAAAATGGTCCTGGTGTCTTGTTTGGAGATCCTAGCTTGGAGATCCAAGCATGAGTGGTGGGAGGAACCAGGGTGAGGACCTCATAAGCTCTTCATTCTGTACTCCTGTTCTTCTGACCAGAAACATGAACAAAACAACAGAAAATAGGCCAGAAAATGGCTTCTAGAATACATTTTAATAGTTATTTCTAGTATTGCTGCTGTTTTTTTCTTAAAAATCTAATTTCTCTTTAAGCCCTATAAATGAAACAAGTCTTATTAGATGGATATTATTATTTAAGATTGGAGTCACTAGAGAAATCATATGATTACTAGCTCCACAGGCAATGAATTAAAATGGGATGCTCAAATTAGCTATAGGGAGTTGAGACAGGATCTTTGGCAAGAAGCTAGATTATTAACAGAGTTCTTTTGCACTAAAACGAAAAAGCCTTAGGAGTCAGAACAAGTAGTTAGAACTGCTTTGCTTCAAAGATCCAAGTGATTGATGGAATAATAAAGGCAATTCTTTGTAGACTAGGAAATTTAATATTATTAGTATTTGTTTCAGGATCAGTTTTGGTAAAAATGGCACCACAGCTTCATGAATTTTTATTATTTTGCTCAGGAAATTCTCCCTGTTTTGTTTGTAAAATGGAAAAGAATAACTAAAGCACAATTCAGACCTTAAGCCATTAGTCTCCATTTCCTTAATGAATCTAAAATGCAGACACAAAGGAAGCTGATTCAAATCTCTATTTTCCAGCTTGAAACATGATTTGGTAATATGAGTGCATTTAAATTAGTAAACACGCAATATTAAGGTTGACTTCACACATTTTAAAATTGCTTTTAAAATTTCAAATGCAATGCATGGTCATAATAAAAATGTAAAACTGCGGCAGTATATAAGTAATTAATAAAAATTACTAACAATGAATACATATTTACATTGTACCCAGCACTAGGTTTAGAGGTACCTACTTTAATCTTCATAGTGCTCTTATGAGGTAGTTATTATTATTATATTTTCCTCCATTTTGTGACAAAGAAACTGAAGCTCAGAGAGGTTAAGTAACTTGCCTAAGGTCACACATCTTGCAAATGGTAGAATCAGGATTTTAAACCAGGCAATTATACTTCAATAGCTAAGCTAAGTTCCTTTATACTTTGAGTGAAGTTCTTATCAACTTCTCCAATCCTCTTCCCCCAAATTATTATTTGCAGTTCATTGTATATTAGAAAGATGAAGTTTAATAACTGGAAAATAACCATTAGCTTTCTCATAAAAAAAATCAATGGATCTAGGCATATTATACAATATATAAAACGAATTAAACATATAAATGTAATTAAATACAATTAATTATATATAATTAATCATATAAAATTAATTAAATATATAAAAATAATGTATTATAAAATACATCAAAATATTCACAGGCCCAGGACTTCCCTGGTGCCGCACTGGTTAAGAATCCACCTGCCAATGCAGGGGACACGGGTTCGAGCCCTGATCCGGGAAGATCTCACATGCCGTGGAGCAACTAAGCCTGTGTGCCACAACTACTGAAACCCACGCACCTAGAGCCCATGCTCTGCAACAAGAATAGCCACCGCAATGAGAAGCCCGCTCACTGCAATGAAGAGTAGCTGCCTCTCGTGGCAACTAGAGAAAGCCGGCGCCCAGCAATGAAGACCCAATGCAGCCAAAAATAAATAAATAAATAAATTTATTTTTTTTAAATTCAGGGCTTCCCTGGTGGCGCAGTGGTTGACAGTCTGCCTGCCAATGCAGGGGACACGGGTTCGTGCCCTGGTCTGGGAAGATCCCACCTGCCGCGGGGCGGCTGGGCCCATGAGCCATGGCCGCTGAGCCTGCGCGTCTGGAGCCTGTGCTCC
Organism: Lipotes vexillifer; assembly: GCF_000442215.2. Classification (NCBI taxonomy): domain Eukaryota; kingdom Metazoa; phylum Chordata; class Mammalia; order Artiodactyla; family Lipotidae; genus Lipotes; species Lipotes vexillifer. The sequence continues at coordinate 2,591,912 of NW_006795130.1, read as the reverse complement.
ACAACAGGAGAGGCCACAACAGTGAGAGGTCCGCGTATAGCAAAAAAAAAAAAAAAAAATTCATAGGCCCAGATACCAACACCCCAAAATGAAAACCCACATTCACACAAAAATGTGTACATAAATGTTCATAGTGGCATTATTCATAACAGCCCCAAAGTGGAAACAATTCAAATGCCCATGAACTGCTGATCGATAAACAAAATGTGGTGTACCCACATAGTGGAATATTATTCAGCAATAAAAAGGAATGAAGTACTGATACATGCTACAACAGGGATAAAACTTGAAAACATTATGTTAATTGAAAGAATCGAGTCATAAAGGACCACATATTGTATGATTCCATTTATATAAATTGTCCAGAATGGGTAAATCAATAGAGACAGAAAGTAGATTAGTGGTACCTACTAACCTGGGAGTGGGTAAATGGGGAGTTACTAAAAACAGGTAGCAGGTTTCTTTTGGAGGTGATGAAAACATTCTAAAACTGCTTGTGGTGATGGTTACATAACTCTGTAAACATACTAAAAACCACTGAACTGTATATTTTAAATGTATGAATTTTATAGTATTTAAATTATATTTCGATAAAGCTGCTAAAACTTCATTCATGATAGTGAATGCAATAATCAAAATCCATTTGGTTATTTCAACCTGTCCTTGAAACCTAAAGAATAAATAAAAATATAATCAAGAATACCTTCATTGGGGATTTCCCTGGTGGCACAGTGGTTGAGAGTCCGCCTGCTGATGCAGGGGACGTGGGCTTGTGCCCCGGTCTGGGAAGATCCCACATGCCGCGGAGTGGCTGGGTCCGTGAGCCATGGCCGCTGAGCCTGCGCGTCTGGAGCCTGTGCTCCACAACGGGAGAGGCCACAACGGTGAGAGGCCAGCGTACCAAAAAAAAAAAAAAAAAACAAAAAACCTTCATAAGGACTTCCCTGGTGGTCCAGTGGTTAAGACGTTGTCTTCCAATGCGGGGGGTGTGGGTTTGATCCCCAGTCAGGGCACTAAGATCCCACATGCCTTGGGGCCAAAAAACCAAAACATAAAACAGAAGCAGTACTGTAACAAATTCAATAAAGAATTTAAAAATGGTCTACATCAAAATAATCTTAAAAAAAATACTGTCATAAATCAAGGTAGCTTGCTGTTCAGATATGACAAGGTTATAATGAGAAGACAAAGCAAAGTTTTAAAAACCACAAGAAACAACCACAACTTACATACTAGTCACATAGAAGGAAGAAGAGGTGGCTTGTACAAAAATCTAGAGCATGTCTCAGCTTTATATTGCTTTAGTTCACATTTGGCTTTTAAAAGACTACATAGTTATTTAACATGATTTTGAAATATAACACATTTTTGTCAAGGAGACTGGTAAATTAGCTGTGATGCTGTGGCAGCTAAGCCCCAAAGATGGCCCCTGATACACCTCCTGCTATTCATGCTTTTGTGTAGTCCCCTCCCACATAGAATCTGGATTGACCCTGTGACTCATTTTTTTAAACTACTAATAATTTAAATTTGATTTAAAATGCCATACAAAAATTTAAAGCTAGGTGATGGGTACATGAAAGCACATGTACTTTTAATATGTTTGAATATTTCCCCAATCTTTTTGTTTTGTTTTAACCAGTAGAGCACAGTTAAAGTGATGATTAGTTCTAGACCTAAGCCTTAAGAATACGTGGCAATTTCTGCTTTTGCACTTTTGAAAAGAGTCTTGAAATGCCATGTAAGAAGTCTGGCTACCCTCTGGAGAGATCACGTGGAGAAGTGACTTAGAAAGGCCATGTAGAAAGGGAGAGACCCTGAGACTGAATGGAGAAAGAGGCCCAATCATCCCAGCAGCCCATCTGAGTCCAGCCTTCCAACCGTCCTCACCAAGTCTCCAGACATGTGAATGTGCTGTCTTGGATGTTCCAGCCTCATGCATCCCCCAAATAACTGCAGCCCCATCTGACATCTCATGGAGCAGACCTGCCCAGCTGAGGCCAATCAATCCGCAGAATCATGACAGGTTGATATACTGAAGCCACTGAATTTTGGAGTGGTTTATTATGCAGCCATAAATAACTGAAGTGAAAATTTTTGTTTTGTTTTCCCTAAACCTCCACAGGTGTTTGTGGGCTTTGCTGTTCTTAGAGCTACTCGGGGAATAAGCTGCCATAGTTTTTCATTTAAAAAACTTTTTATTTAGAAATAATTTCAAATTTACCAAAACAACAAAAAAAGTTGCACAATAGTACACAGATCTTCCAAATATTCACCCTGATTCCCTACTTATTATTTCTGAATAATTTGGGAATAAGTTGTAGACACGATGTGCCATTACCCTTTAACATCTCAATTTGTGTACCTTGAGTGTAAGGATACAGTACAACAATCAAAATCAGGAAATTAACATCAATCCAATAATATCATCTAATCTACAGACCCAATTTAAATATCACCTAACACTGTCTCAACAGTGTCCCTTACAGGTCCAGGATCCAATCTAGAATCTCATGTTGCCTTTAGTTGTCATGTTTCTTTAGTCTTCTTCAATCTGGAATAGCTTCTCAGTTATCTTTCATGATCTTAATAGCTTTGAAGAACCCAAGCTAATTGTTTTGAGAATGTTCCTCAATTATGGGGGTTTGCCTGATTTTTATAATTTAATTTTTTTGGCAGGAATGTCACAGAAGTGAGGCTGTGCTAGTCTCTGGGCAACGCATGAGGAGGCACATGATGTCATTGTTCCATTATTGGGCATGTTAACTGTCATCACTTAGTTAAGATGGTATCTGCCAGGTTTTCCACTATAAAGTAATGAATAATTATTTTGTGGCAAAAATCTTTGAGATCATGTGACTATCTTGTTTCTCATCAAAATTTCCCCAGTTTTAGCATCCATTAACGATTCTAACCTGAATAAATTATTACTCAGATGATCACCAAATGGGGATTTTCTAATCCTATCATTCCTTCTAGATTTATTAGATAGGATAGGGTTTTCCTTTCTCCCTAATTAATTAATTAATTAATATCATGATTAATTAATTAATTACATAGGGACTCATGATTTCTCTTTTACTCACAGGGCTACAATCTGTTATCATTTTTTTTTTTTGATACTTAAATTGTCCCAGAGTTGGCCAGTGAAAGCCCCTTCAAGCTGGTTACTTATAAACATGTCCCCATCATTCTTCAAGCACTTCTTTACTTTCTGGTGTGTGTTACTAACACACCTTGTGTTTTCCCTGCTCCAGTCCTGGAGTCAGCCATTTAATTAAGAGTCCTGGGGGCTTCCTTGGTGGCGCAGTGGTTGAGAGTCCGCCTGCCGATGCAGGGGACACGGGTTCGTGCCCCGGTCTGGGAAGATCCCACGTGCCGCGGAGCGGCTGGGCCCGTGAGCCATGGTCGCTGAGCCTGTGCGTCCAGAGCCTGTGCTCCGCAACGGGAGAGGCCACAGCACTGAGAGGCCCACATACCGAAAAAAAAAAAAAAAAAGCGTCCTGGTTCTTTTTAGTGGATAATGGTATCTAGACACCAAGATCTAAATATGCTCATTGTTATTGGAATGCCATTGTTTCTAGACCCTCTCAGTAAACAAACAAAACACACACACACACACACACACACACACACACACACACACACAAAAACTGTATTTGTCTGCCTATCTGTCTAATCAGACCACGATACTGGCATCTCCAATTCCTATGCAACACTCCAAGGTATATTCTACACTTCTCAGTTTCCATAGTTGTAATTCTTTTCACAGTGAGAAATCTGTATTCATTTATTTGCTTAACCCCAGACATGCCAACCTCCTTACTGGGTACCAGTGGAAAGGTTGGCCCCAATGAAGGGGAAGAGGAAGAAAAAAGGCTTTTTTTCCTCAATGTGTCTGGAACTTAAGCAATATATAGCAAACATTTATATATATTCAACTATTTTGACCATGCAGTTCAGAGACCATTCATTTTCTTAAATAACAAAAAGGACAAGTAAGTTTGCTTAAATCTCCATATATTATCATTAAGAAAGATTTTAGCAAACAAGATTTTGTTTTCTTTGTTTTTGTTTCTGTTTTCTTTTTTTTTTTGGCTGCACCGCACGGCTTGTGGGATTTAGGTCCCCGACCAGGGATGGAACCCCGGCCCTCGGCAGTGAGAGGGTGGAGTCCTAACCACTGGACTGTCACGGAATTCCCCAAACAAGATTTTTTTTTCCTTTTTTTAAAAAAAATTATTTATTTTTATTTATTTATTATTTTTGGCTGTGTTGGGTCTTCATTGTTGCGTGCAGGCTTTCTCTAGTTGCGGTGAGCGGGGCTACTCTTCATTGCGGTGCGCAGGCTTGTCTTGCTGGGGAGCACAGGCTCTAGAGCACTCGGGCTTCAGTAGATGTGGTGAGTGGGCTCAGTAGTTGTGGCTCGTGGGCCCTAGAGCACAGGCACAGTAGTTGTGGCGCATGGGCTTAGTTGCTCTGCAGCACGTGGGATCTTCCCTGAGCAGGGCTTGAACCCGTGTCCCCTGCATTGGCAGGCAGATTCTTAACCACTGCACCACCAGGAAAGCCCATGCCTTTCTTTCTTTTTTCCATATCTCTTCCCTCTTTGTCTCCCTCCCTCCCACCCTCCCTATCCCACCCCTCCAGACAGCCACAAAGAACCGAGCCGGTTTCCCTGTGCCATGCGGCTGCTTAGTCATCCATTTTATACACATCAGTGTATACATGTCAATCCCAATAGCCCAATTCATCACACACACCCCATGCCCCCTGCAGCTTTACCCCCTTGGTGTCCATACATTTGTTCTGTATATCTGTGTCTCAATTTCTGCCCTGCAAACCAGTTCATCTGTACCATTTTTCTAGGTTCCACGTATGTGTGTTAATATACGATATTTGTTCTTCTCTTTCTGACTTACTTCACTCTGTATGACAGACTCTAGATCTATCCACCTCATTACAAATAGCTCAATTTCGTTTCTTTTTATGGCTGAGTAATATTCCATTGTATATATGTGCCACATCTTCTTTATCCATTCATCCGACGACGGGCACTTAGGTTGTTTCCATCTCCGGGCTATTGTAAATAGAGCTGCAATGAACATTTTGGTACATGACTCTTTCTGAATTCTGGTTTCCTCAGGGTATATACCTAGTAGTGGGATTGCTGGGTCATATGGTAGTTCTATTTGTAGTTTTTTAAGGAACCTCCATACTGTTCTCCATAGTGGCTGAACCAATTCACATTCCCACCAGCAGTGCAAGAGTGTTCCCTTTTCTCCACACCCTCTCCAGCATTTATTGTTTCTAGATTTTTTGATGATGGCCATTCTGACTGGTGTGAGATGATATCTCATTGTAGTTTTGATTTGCATTTCTCTAATGATTAATGATGTTGAGCATTCTTTCATGTGTTTGTTGGCAGTCTGTATATCTTCTTTGGAGAAATGTCTATTTAGGTCTTCTGCCCATTTTTGGATTGGGTTGTTTATTTTTTTTAATATTGAGCTGCATGAGCTGTTTATATATTTTGGAGATTAATCCTTTGTTGGTTGATGTGTTTGCACATATTTTCTCCCATTTTGAGGGTTGTCTTTTTGCCTTGTTATGGTTTCCTTTGCTGTGCAAAAGCTTTGAAGTTTCATTAGGTCCCATTTGTTTATTTTTGTTTTTATTTCCATTACTCTATGAGGTGGATCAAAAAAGATCTTGCTGTGATTTATGTCAAAGAGTGTTCTTCCTATGTTTTCCTCTAAGAGTTTTATAGTGTCTGGTCTTACATTTAGGTCTCTAATCCATTTTGAGTTTATTTTTGTGTATGGTGTTAGGGAATGTTCTAATTTCATTCTTTTACATGTAGCCATCCAGTTTTCCCAGCACCACTTATTGAAGAGACCGTCTTTTCTCCATTGTATACCTTGCCTCCTTTGTCATAGATTAGTTGACCATAGGTGTGTGGATTTATCTCTGGGCTTTCTGTCTTGTTCCATTGATCTATGTTTCTGTTTTTGTGCCAGTACCATACTGTCTTGATTACTGTAGCTTTGTAGTATAGTCTGAAGTCAGGCAGCCTGATTCCTCCAGCTCCATTTTTTGTTCTCAAGATTGCTTTGGCTATTCGGGGTCTTTTGTGTTTCCATACAAATTGTAAAATTTTTTGTTCTAGTTCTGTGAAAAATGCCATTGGTAGTTTGATAGGGATTGCATTGAATCTGTAGATTGCTTTGGGTAGTAGAGTCATTTTCACAATGTTGATTCTTCCAATCCAAGAACATGGTATATCTCTCCATCTGTTGGTATCATCTTTAATTTCTTTCATCAGTGTCTTATAGTTTTCTGCATACAGGTCTTTTGTCTCCCTAGGTAGGTTTATTCCTAGATATTTCATTCTTTTTGTTGCAGTGGTAAATGGGAGTGTTTCCTTAATTTCTCTTTCAGATTTTTCATCATTAGTGTATAGGAATGCAAGAGATTTCTGTGCATTAATTTTGTATCCTGCTACTTTACCAAATTCATTGATTAGCTCTAGTAGTTTTCTGGTGGAATCTTTAGGATTCTTTATGTATAGTATCATGTCATCTGCAAACAGTGACAGTTTTACTTCTTTTCCAATTTGTATTTCTTTTATTTCTTTTTCTTCTCTGATTGCTGTGGCTAGGACTTCCAAAACTATGTTGAATAATAGTGGCAAGAGTGGACATCTTGTCTTGTTCCTGATCTTAACTGAAACTGAAATGCTTTCAGTTTTTCACCATTGAGAATGATGTTTGCTGTGGGTTTGTCATATATGGCCTTTATTATGTTGAGGTAGGTTCCCTCAATGCCTACTTTCTGGAGAGTTTTTATCATTAATGGGTGTTAAATTTTGTCAAAAGCTTTTTCTGCATCTGTTGAGATGATCATATGGTTTTTATTCTTCAATTTGTTAATATGGTGTATCACATTGATTGATTTGTGTATATTGAAGAATCCTTGCATCCCTGGGATAAATCCCACTTGGTCATGGTGTATGATCCTTTTAATGTGTTGTTGGATTCTGTTTGCTAGTATTTTGTTGAGGATTTTTGCATCTATATTCATCAGTGATATTGGTCTGTAATTTTCTCTTTTTGTAGTATCTTTGTCTGGTTTTGGTATCAGGGTGATGATGGCCTCATAGAATGAGTTTGGGAGTGTTCCTTCCTCTGCAATTTCTTGGAAGAGTTTGAGAAGGATGGGTGTTAGCTCTTCTCTAAATGTTTGATAGAATTCACCTGTGAAGCCATCTGGTCCTGGACTTCTGTTTGTTGGAAGATTTTTAATCACAGTTTCAATTTCGTTGCTTGTGATTGGTCTGCTCATATTTTCTATTTCTTCCTGGTTCAGTCTTGGAAGGTTACACCTTTATAAGAATTTGTCCATTTCTTCCAGGTTGTCCATTTTATTGGCATAAAGTTGCTTATAGTAGTGTCTTAGGATGCTTTGTATTTCTGCGGTGTCTGTTGTAACTTCTTTTTCATTTCTAGCTTTATTGATTTGAGTCCCCTCCCTCTCTTTTTGATGAGTCTGGCTAATGGTTTATCAATTTTGGTTACCTTCTCAAAGAACCACTTTTAGTTTTATTGATCTTTGCTATTGTTTTCTTAGTTTCTATTTCATTTATTTCTGCTCTGATCTTTATGATTTCTTTCCTTCTGCTAACTTTGGGTTTTATTTGTTCTTCTTTCTCTAGTTCCTTTAGGTGTAAGGTTAGATTGTTTATTTGAGATTTTTCTTGTTTCTTGAGGTAGGCTTGTATAGCTATAAACTTCCCTCTTAGAACTGCTTTTGCTGCATCCCATAGGTTTTGGATCATCGTGTTTTCATTGTCATTTGTCTCTAGGTATTTTTTGATTTCCTCTTTGATTTCTTCAGTGATCTCTTGGTTATTTAGTAATGTACTGTTTAGCCTCCATGTGTTTGTGTTTTTTATGTTTTTTTCCCTGTAATTTATTTCTAATGTCATAGCGTTGTGGTCAGAAAAGATGCTTGATATGATTTCAATTTTCTTAAATTTAATGAGGCTTGATTTGTGACCCAAGATGTGATCTATCCTGGAGAATGTCCCGTGCGCACTTGAGAAGAAAGTGTAATCTGCTGTTTTTGGATGGAATGTCCTATAAATACCAATTAATCTATCTGGTCTATTGCGTCATTTAAAGCTTGTGTTTCCTTAGTAATTTTCTGTTTGGATGATCTGTCCATTGGTGTAAGTGAGGGGTTAAAGTCCCTCACTATTACTGTGTTACTGTCGATTTCCTCTTTTATAGCTGTTAGCAGTTGCCTTATGTATTGAGGTGCTCTTATGTTGGGTGCATATATATTTATAATTGTTATGTCTTCTTCTTGGTTTGATCCTCTGATCATTTAAGTAATGTCCTTCATTGTCTCTTGTAACATTCTTTATTTTAAAGTCTATTATTTATTTATTTATTTTTGTGGTACACGGGCCTCTCACTGTTGTGGCCTCTCCCATTGTGGAGCACAGGCTCCAGATGCACATGCAGGCTCAGCGGTCCTGGCTCACGGGCCCAGCTACTCCGTGGCATGTGGGATCTTCCCGGACTGGGGCACGAACCCGTGTCCCCTGCATCGGCAGGCGGGATCTCAACCACTGCACCACCAGGGAAGCCCTTAAAGTCTATTTTATCTGATATGAGCATTGCTACTCCAGCTTTCTTTTGATTTCCATTTGCATGGAATATCTTTTACCATCCCCTCACTTTCAGTCTGTATGTGTCCCTAGGTCTGAAGTGGGTCTCTTGTAGACAGCATATATATGGGTCTTGTTTTTGTATCCATTCAGCAAGCCTGTGTCTTTTGGTTGGAGCATTTAATCCATTCACGTTTAGGGTAATTATCAATATATATGTTCCTATTACCATTTTCTTAATAGTTTTGGGTTTGTTTTGGTAGGTCCTTTTCTTCTCTTGTGTTTCCCACTTAGAGAAGTTCCTTTAGCATTTTTTGTAGAGCTGGTTTGGTGGTGCTGAATTCTCTTAGCTTTTGCTTGTCTGTAAAGCTTTTGATTTCTCCATTGAATCTGAATGAGATCCTTGCTAGGTAGAGTAATCTTGATTGTAGGTTCTTCCTTTTCATCACTTTAAGTATATCACACCACTTCCTTCTGGCTTGTAGAGTTTCTGCTGAGAGATCAGCTGTTAACCTTATGGGAGTTCCCTTGTATGTTATTTGTCATTTTTCCCTTGCTGCTGTTAATAATTTGTCTTTAATTTTTGCCAATTTGTTTACTGTGTGTCTCAGTGTATTTCTCCTTGGGTTTATCCTATATGGGACTCTCTGCGCTTCTTGGACTTGGGTGGCTATTTCCTTTCCCATGTTAGGGAATTTTTCGACTATAATCTCTTGAAATATTTTCTCTGGTCCTTTCTCTCTCTCTTCTCCTTCTGGGACCCCTATAATGTGAATGTTGTTGCATTTAATGTTGTCCCAGAGGTCTCTTAGGTTGTCTTCATTTCTTTTCATTCTTTTTTCTTTATTCTGTTCCACAGCAGTGAATTACACCATTCTGTCTTCCAGGTCACTTATCTGTTCTTCTGCCTCAGTTATTCTGCTATTGATTCCTTCTAGTGTAGTTTTCATTTCAGTTATTGTATTTTTCATCTCTGTTTGTTTGTTCTTTAATTCTTCTAGGTCTTTGTTAAGCATTTCTTGCATCTTCTCGATCTTTGCCTCCATTCTTTTTCCAAGGTCCTGGATCATCTTCACTATCATTATTCTAAATACTTTTTCTGGAAGGTTGCCTACCTCTACTTCATTTAGTTGTTTTTCTGGGGTTTTATCTTGTCCCTTCATCTGGTACATAGCCCTCTGCCTTTTCATCTTGTCTATCTTTCTGTGAGTCCAAACAAGATTTTTAATAGCATCTCTGAAAGTAGTGGAAAGACATGAGATTGTGAGCTAGTAGGAGTTGCGTTTAATTTCTTTCTCTAAGACTTAGTGGAGCAATCTTAGGTAAATTTCCTAATTTCTCTGAAATGTAGTTTCCTCTTCTCTAAAATGGAGATGAATGAAAGACATAATTATTTTTAGGAGTAAATGAGACCATATATGTACAGTGATTATCTTGATAGAGACTGGATTTTGAAATTTGTAACATAGAATAAAAACAGTAACAAGATTTACAAGAAGTTCCTTCCTGATAAGAAGTGAAGATTTGGATACACATTGAGAATCCACTGCCCTCTTTTCTGGAAGAGTTGCCACTTTGTTTTTAAATTATGCAAATGTACACAAACTATCCACCAATTGTTCTTTGGAGAAAAATTGAATACAGTGACAGAACTCAAATATAGTGGTTTTCCATAAAGAAATTATGTGTTTGATAATGTAAATTGAGTGTATCTTTTAGCTACCTTGAAGGGGAACCTCTCTTTTCCTCCATGAATTTAGGCTTCCCTTTGCCTATAAATTATTGCTCACTGGGGCTTTCCTGGTGGCGCAGTGGTTGAGAGTCTGCCTGCCGATACAGGGGACACGGGTTCGTGCCCCGGTCCGGGAGGATCCTGCATGCCGCGGAGCGGCTGGGCCCGTGGGCCATGGCCGCTGAGCCTGCGCGTCCGGAGCCTGTGCTCCGCAGTGGGAGGGGGCCACAGCGGTGAGAGGCCCGCGTACTGCAAAAAGAAGGAAAGCAGAAAAAAAAAAAAAAGAAAATTATTGCTCACTCTTGGAGAATAGTGTAATTTTTTCCAGTTGTTTTTTATGAGGGAACCCTGAGAACTGTGGGAGGGACTGCAGGCATGAACTTCATCTCATGTCGGAGGAGAAACTGTATACAGTGACAGCTGTTGGCAATTGCTGACCTTCACACAGTAGGTTTTTTGTTTTTTTTTGAGTGGCTCAAACAACAGAAATTTATTTATTTATTTTTTAACATCTTTATTGGGGTATAATTGCTTTACAATGGTGTGTTAGTTTCTGCTTTATAACAAAGTGAATCAGTTATACATGTACATATGTTCCCATATCTCTCCCCTCTTACGTCTCCCTCCCTCCCACCCTCCCTATCCCACCCCTCCAGGCGGTCACAAAGCACCGAGCTGATCTCCCTGTGTTATGCGGCTGCTTCCCACTAGCTATCTACCTTACGTTTGGTAGTGTATATATGTCCATGCCTCTCTCTCGCTTTGTCACAGCTCACCCTTCCCCCTCCCCATATCCTCAAGTCCATTCTCTAATAGGTCTGTGTCTTTATTCCTGTCTTACCCCTAGGTTCTTCATGAAATTTTTTTCTCTTAAATTCCATATATATGTGTTAGCATATGGTATTTGTCTTTCTCTTCCTGACTTACTTCACTCTGTATGACAGACTCTAGGTCTATCCACCTCATTACAAATAGCTCAATTTTGTTTCTTTTTATGGCTGAGTAATATTCCATTGTATATATGTGCCACATCTTCTTTATCCATTCATCCGATGATGGGCACTTAGGTTGTTTCCATCTCCGGGCTATTGTAAATAGAGCTGCAATGAACATTTTGGTACATGACTCTTTTTGAATTATGGTTTTCTCAGGGTATATGCCCAGTAGTGGGATTGCTGGGTCATATGGTAGTTCTATTTGTAGTTTTCAACAGAAATTTATTTTCTCCTGGCTCTGGAGGCCATGATTCCAAGATCAAGGTGTCGGCAGGCTTGCTTTCTCCCGAGGCTTGTCCTTGGCTTGAGACAGCTGTCTTCTCCATGTCACACAGTAGTTTTTAAGACACAGTAATCCAGAATGTACTTATGCTGGATGTGTTAGTCTAGGTCCTCTGAGAAGCAGAATCAAGATGGTATTAAATGTGTAAGAAATGTGCTAAGGAAGATGTCTTAGCCGCTGAGCCTGCGTGTCCGGAGCCTGTGCTCTGCAACAGGAGGGGCCACAACAGTGAGAGGCCCGCATACCCGCCCCCTCCAAAAAATTACCAAATCAGGGGGCTCTAAAACATGCTGATTATAAGTATCCTTAGAAAACGTTTCAAAATAAAAATAAAACCTCTTTATAAAAAGCAAGGTTTGTATAGGTCACATATTGGAGAGAAAACAAGAGTTCTCTTAGAAAAGATAGTAATTATTCACAATACCCCAAAGTATAATCCTGTGCCGTTCTCAAAATAAGTCCTCAAATAAAAATATTAAATGTGTGCCTGATGCTGTAGGGTGTGTATTGGGGGTGGTAGGAAAAGGGAAGAAATACCTCTCCTGTTTGGGTGATTTGAATACCTTTATCTTCTCAAGCTGGTGCAAACCATTTAGTATACAGTTTCTTCCCTTTTCTCAGGCTAGGGACACAGACAAGACTGCAGAATAGCAATGTGTGTTAACCAGGGCTCTTCTGACTGCTGATGAGATAATCCTAACTTAACTTAGCTAAAGCCAAAGGACATTTATTGGTTCTTACATTTGAGTGGTTCAGGGCAGGCTTTGGCTTTAAGCATAACTGGATTCAGGGGCTCAAACAATGGGACAAGGTTTTCTTCTTTCCCTGTCTTTGTGCCTTGCTTCTCTCTGTGATTTGGCCTCATTTTTTTCTACTCTAGATAGGACTCTGGGGAAATTGTCTTCAACAACTCCATTTCACATCTTTCAAGTTTAGTATGTCCAATAGAGAATTTCTCTCTGTCTCTCACAATATCCATAAGTCAATTTCAGGGAAGGGTTTAGATTGGCTCTGCTAGGGTTGTGTGTCCATTCTTGAATGGTTGACTATTACCAAAGAGGTGGGATATTATGATTGGCCAGTCTTGGGTATAGTCACTCTACTTGGGTAATCGTGAGGGGAAAAGGTTAGAGAAAAGGGAAAATTGTAATTAAGACCTCCACCAGGTCATATGAAGTAGGAGAGGAATTCTCCAAAGCAAAAGGGTATGTACATTAGGAGTAGGATAGAAGAAACATACTGAGTGTTAAATGTTATAGCTCCCAGAGGGTAAGAAGTGGAATCTAATCTAGATTTTTCTACCTTTGGTCTCTCTATGTCTCAGTTTCTTGGGCTAATAACTATAATTTGCTTAAGCTGATGAGATTCTTTTCTTTAGTTCCAAACCATGTGATAAAATACTTTTTTGTATTTTCTTCCTATAGCTTTTGAACTTACTGCTCTTTCCAGACTCCTCTGCTCAGCAATATCCATACAAATTGTTAAGTTACCTTTGGACTTGAAGAGACAGTGGCATCTAAAGTTAAGATGCAAAGTCTGTGAGAAATGAATTGGGTTTTAATTTTATTTTTTGTATTTATTTATATTTATTTTTGGTTGCGTTGGGTCTTTGTTGCTGCACGTGGACTTTCTCTAGTTGTGGCGAGTGGGGGCTACTCTTCGTTGCGGTGCGCGGGCTTCTCCTTATGGTGGCTTCTCTTGTTGTGCAGCGTGGGCTTTAGGCATGAGGGCTTCAGTAGTTGTAGCACATGGGCTCAGCAGTTGTGCTACATGGGCTTAGTTGCTCCATGGCATGTGGGATCTTCCCGGACCAGAGCTCGAACCCATGTCCCCTACATTGGCAGGCAGATTCTTGCACACTGCGCCACCAGGAAAGTCCCTGGTTTTAAATTTTAAAGCCCTAATCAAGTTTCTTCAACTTTCCTTCTGCTTTGACCAAAGGCTACTTAGAAAAGATGCAAGAACAAAGGCAATGACAGGAAGTACGTGGAGGCAATGACAGGAAGTACGTAAAATGTGTGAACATTTTACCAAATTTATAGATTTCAGGCTTTCTCTTAAGAGAGTTTCTGAAAATTATAGCATTCCTGTACCAGCCAAGAAAGTTTTCTTTATAGATACATAGAAATCCATACTGTAGCAAGTATTGTTCTTACAGATGGAGTGGGTAGCTTCCTAGGTTAGTGTTTACCAACTGCCAGAGCTGGGACTGATTGTGTCGGGATCACCAAGGGATCTTATTAACAATACAGATACTTTGGCCCCATTACAGACCTACTGAGTCAGAGTATTCTGGGCAGAGCCTAGAAATTTGTATTTTGAAGAAGCTCCCTTTGTTGATTCCAAGATGTAGTCAAATTTTAGAATTACTGACCTAGATGTCTGGAAGACTCCATGCCCCTAAATATTTTGCCTGTCGTCCTACCACAATGCCTGAAATTCTCATGTTACACTTAAATATTGAAGATTACAATTGACATGCCAATGTTATCAGTGTGTTTTAATCTGGGCTCCTTCAGTTGTCAGTGATAGAAACCTAACAGAGCAAATTGGCTGACACAACTGAGAAGAGGAAGGAGAGGTTTTTCAGTCATGGCTTACTTCAGTGATTCAAATGATGTCATCAAGGACTGGGTCTTTCCCAGCTCTTGGACAGCTCTCTCCATGTAATGGGGAAGAAAGCTGTTGTCAGGCTATGATTCACAACGTGGATGGGGGGGTGGGGGAGGGAAGAGAGAGAGAGAAATTGTCTAATAGCTCAGCATGAGAGTTCCCAAGAATCTTTGGCCAGTCAGAGGCCATATGCTTATTTATCATTGAGTGGGAAAAGGGGTGTGGTCAGCCTCATCTGGACCATCTTGAATAGGTTCTCTTTAGGAAAGAAGGGTTTTGTCACCAAATAAAGATGAATGTGATGCTGGGAAGTCAAAATAAGAGATGAATGCTACAATATGGTATGATAGGGGCAAGGAACTCATGAGCATGGACCAGTGGTTCAAAGTATAGTCTATAGAGACTGCTTAGAGTCTCTAAAACAGTTTCAGGGAGTCCACATTATTTTTCATAAAAATTATGTTATTTATGTTAACATATGGTGTGTTTATTATGGTTATTTATTTATTTATTTATTTATTTATTTTTTTGCTGTACGCGGGCCTCTCACTGCTGTGGCCTCTCCCGTTGCGGAGCACAGGCTCCGGACACACAGGCTTAGCGGCCATGGCTCACGGGCCCAGCTGCTCCGTGGCATGTGGGATCTTCCCGGACCGGGGCTTGAACCCATGTCCTCTGCATCGGCAGGCGGACTCTCAACCACTGTGCCACCAGGGAAGCCCCAACTAACCAACACTTTTGCTATGTAGTGGCTTTACTCACTCAGGTTAATCTGGGATGTGTAAAAACATTGCTGAAAGTTCTCTGTGCATAAAAATCTAGGACTGAAAGTTCCATTTGATGGATTAAGAAAATCCGTGGGAATGAGTAAGATATAAAGTACTCATCTGCACACCTAAAAAAACAGAGCGTCCTCTGATTATTCCTTTACCATTATAAGTACTTGTACAAATTAAGGGTTGTTAGGAGATGTTTAAAAGGTATGATTGCGTTTACAGTCATTTTCAAGAGAATAGCAGGACAAATTAATAAGTAAAATATCAGAGTAGGCAGTTACATGGGAAAGTTAGAAGCAGCAAGAAATATTACATGATAAAATGGCTTCTGGACTTCCCTGGTGGTGCAGTGGTTAAGAATCCACCTGCCAATGCAGGGGAGACGGGTTCGAGCCATGGTCTGGGAAGATCCCACATGCCACGGAGCAACTGAGCCCATGCGCCACAACTACTGAGCCTGCGCTCTAGAGCCCAAAAGCCACAACTACTGAGCCTGTGTGCTACAACTTCTGAAGCCTGTGTGCCTAAAGCCCGTGCTCTGCAACAAGAGAAGCCACCACATTGAGAAGCCCACACACCGCAATGAAGAGTAGCCCCTGTTGGCTGCAACTAGAGGAAGCCCGGGTGCAGCAATGAAGACCCAATGCAGTCAAAAAATAAAATAAAATGAATAAAATTTATTAAAAAAATAATAAGGGAGTTTACCTTAAAAAAAATGGCTTCTAAGAAAAATGAGTGTATCTCTCCAACCAAAAGACATATATGGGGCTTCCCTGGTGGCACAGTGGTTGAGAGTTCGCCTGCTGATGCAGGGGACACGGGTTCATACCCCAGTCTGGGAAGATCCCACATGCCGCGGAGCGGCTGGGCCCGTGAGTCATGGCCACAAAAAACATATATGAGTGCTCATAGAAGTTTTATTCATATATAGCCAAAATTTGGGAAAAAAATCAAATGTCCACCAATAGCAGAAAGGCTAAATATTGGTATATTCATGAAATGAAATACTATACAACAACAAAGAACAGAATACTGCAAGATGTAAGCATCTGGATGAACCTCACAGCTATAATGATGAGTGGAAGAAGCCAGGCACAAAAGAGTACATGTTGTGTGATTCCATTTGTATAAATATCAAGAACAGGCAACACTAATCTACAATGACGATAGAAATCAGATTAGTGAATACTTCTGGGGGAGGGGTGTATTAGATATCTATTCCTGTGTATCAAATTACCCAAAATCTTAATGGCATAAAACAACAAAAACCATTTATTATCTCACATAAATTTCTCTGGGTCAGGGATTTGGGAACAGCTTATCTGGGTGGTTCTGATTTGGGGTCTCTCATGAGATTGTAGTCAAGATGTCAACCAGGCTGCAGTTACCTGAATGTATTATGCTTTGATAACATTTTTTTTTTAAAGCAATGACCTTCCTACACACGCTGCTAGACTGTAAGCTCTGTCTTCGTCACCACTTTTGTGCACCTGGCACAGTCTAGCACACAATAGGTGCCTGTAACAAGTTAGCCTCTTTTGGTTGCAAGTGAAAGAAAATCAAATCAGGGAGTTCCCTGGTGGTCCAGTGGTTAAGACTCCGAGCTTCCATTGCAGGGTGTGCAGGTTTGATCCCTGGTGGGGGAACTAAGATCCTGCATTTCATGTGGTGTGGCCAAAAAGAAGAAAACCCAAATCAAACTGACTTAAACCACAAGATTAATTTGCTCAGTGTGCTGGTTAATTTTGTGCCATCTAGACTGGGCCACGAGGTGCCCAGATATTTGGTCATTTTTCTGGGTGTTTCTGTGAGGGTGTTTTTGGATGAGATTAACATTTAAATTGGTAGACTGAGTCAAGCAGATTGCCTTCCCTAATGTGAGTGGGTCTCATCCAATCAATTGAAGGCCTGGATAGAACAAAAAGGGTGAACACCACCCAGGGAACAGAGAATTCTTTCCTGCCCGCCTTCCAACTGGGACAAGGCCTTTTTCCCTGCCTTTGGACTAGAACTGAAACATGAGCTTTTCCTGGGTCTTGAGCCAGCCAGCCCTTGACAGGAATTATACCACTGGCTCTCCTGGTTCTCAGGCCTTCAGACTTGGACTAGAACTAAATCACTCTCCTGGGTCTCCGGATTGCCAATTCACCCTGCAGATCATGGGATTTGTCCTCCTCCATAAGGAGCCAATTCCTTACAATAATTCTCTTTGGTTCCTATTGGTTCTGTTTCTCAGGAGAACCTTGATCAATATACTCAGTAACTGAAAAATCCTCAGGTTAGACTGGCATCAGGTGAGAATTGAGTCCAAAATAAAAATTTCACTGAGGACATATTTCTCTCTCTCTTTCTTTCTCCACAGTGTTGCCTTCATATTCAAGCTCTTTATGGTGTTCCTCAGAGCTCCAGACTCTCCCAACATGGAAGTGAAATGGCTGCATTATGCTTCCATTTTTACACCATACCTTGAGGGAAAAGAAGGCATGTCTCTGGTAGCTCCTATACCTGGGAGTCACTCTTTATTATATTGGAACAAATTGGATTAATTGCTGACTTTTTTTTTAATGTCTTTATTGGCGTATAATTGCTTTAAAATGGTGTGCTAGTTTCTGTACAACAAAGTGAATTAGCTATAAGTATATATATATCCCCATATCCCCTCCCTCTTGAGCCTCCCTCCAACCCTCCCTATCCCATCCCTCTAGGTCGTCACAAAGCATCAAGCTGATCTCCCTGTGCTATGCAGCAGCTTCCCACTAGCCATCCATTTTACATTTGGTAATGTATATATGTCCATGCCACTCTCTCACTTCGTCCCAGCTTACCCTTCCCCCACTGTGTCCTCAAGTCTGTTCTCTACATCTGCGTTTTTATTCCTGCCTTGCCACTAGGTTCATCAGTACAGTTTTTTTGGATTTCCATACATATGCGTTAGCATATAGTATTTGTTTTTCTCTTTCTGACTGACTTCACTCCGTATGACAGACTCTAGGTCCATCCACCTCATTACAAATAACTTAATTTTGTTCCTTTTAATGAATGAGCAATATTCCATTACATATATGTGCCACATCTTCTTTATCCATTCATCTGTCATGGGCATTTAGGTTGCTTCCATGTCCTGGCTACTGTAAATAGTGCTGCAATGAACATTGAGGTACATGTATCTTTTTGAATTATGGTTTTCTCAGGGTATATGCCCAGTAGTGGGATTGCTGGGTCATATGGTAGTTCTATTTTTAGTTTTTTGAGGAACCTCCATACTGTTCTCCATAGTGGCTGTATCAATTTACATTCCCACCAACAGTGCAGGAAG
Organism: Lipotes vexillifer; assembly: GCF_000442215.2. NCBI lineage: Eukaryota > Metazoa > Chordata > Mammalia > Artiodactyla > Lipotidae > Lipotes > Lipotes vexillifer. Next base: position 2,573,523 of record NW_006795130.1, on the reverse strand, counting down.
GTTCCCTTTTCTCCACAGCCTCTCCAGCATTTATTGTTTCTAGATTTTTTGATGATGGCCGTTCTGACCAGTGAAGTGATACCTCATTGTGGTTTTGATTTGCATTTCTCTAATGATTAGTGATGTTGAGCATCGGTTCATGCGTTTGTTGGCAATCTGTATATCTTCTTTGGAGAAATGTCTGTTTAGGTTTTGGGCCCATTTTTGGATTGGGTTGTTTGATTTTTTGATATTGAGCTGCATGGGCTGCTTGTATATTTCGGAGATTAATTCTTTGTCTGTTGCTTCATTTGCAAATATTTTCTCCCATTCTGAGGGTTGTCTTTTCATCTCGTTTATGGTTTCCTTTGCTGTGCAAAAAGCTTTTAAGTTACATTAGGCCCCATTTGTTTATTTTTGTTTTCATTTCCATTTCTCTAGGAGGTGAGTCAAAAAGGATCTTGCTGTGATTTATGTCATAGAGTGTTCTGCCTATGTTTTCCTCTAAGAATTTTATAGTGTCTGGCCTTACATTTAGGTATTTAATCCATTTTGAGTTTATTTTTGTGTATGGTGTTAGGAAGTGTTCTAATTTCATTCTTTTATATGTAGCTGTCCAGTTTTCCCAGCACCACTTATTGAAGAAGCTGTCTTTTCTCCATTGTATATTCTTGGCTCCTTTGTCAAAGATAAGTTGACCATATGTGCGTGGGTTTACCTCTGGGCTTTGTATCCTGTTCCATTGATCTATATTTCTCTTTTTGTGCCAGTACCATACTGTCTTGATTACTTTATCTTTATAGTGTAGTCTGAAGTCATGTAGCCTGATTCCTCCAGCTCTTTTTTTCTTTCTCAGGATTGCTTTGGCTATTCGGGGTCTTTTGTGTTTACATACAAACTGTAAAATTTCTTGTTCTAGTTCTGTGAAAAATGCCATTGGTAGTTTGATAGGGATTGCATTGAATCTGTAGATTGCTTTGGGTAGTACCGTCATTTTCACAATGTTGATTCTTCCAATCCAAGAATATGGTATATGTTTCCATCTGTTTGTATTGTCTTTGATTTCTTTCCTCAGTGTCTTATAGTTTTCTGCATACAGGTCTTTTGTCTCCTTAGGTAGGTTTATTCCTAGGTATTTTATTCTTTTTGTCAATTGCTTTCTTTTGAACCAATCACTATGAGCAGGTGGAGAGACTGTATTGATTGACTCATGTCCAACAAGGACTACCCCTGGAGCTGTGTTCTTGCACATCAGAAAGGGGCAAGTATATTTCTCAGAAAAGCAAAAGGTTTTTTAGATCTCTGAGTTTGGTTTCATTGGGAAGAATTGATCCCTTGGCTATTCCAGCTGCAAGAAAGCCTGGGTAATTTAGTATAGTTAGCTGAGTTCTGATAGGAGGAAGGGGAAATACATTGTGGGTGGACAACTAGTGGTATCTTTTATACCAACAACAAAGAGTGGGATTATCATACTTGGTTCAGAGAAAGCATCGTTCATCTCTTAGGTTTGGGGAGGGGCCCACCTTCTCTCAGCATACTTGCCTCCTTTGACAGATAACACTTTTCAAATGTTCTCCTTAAATGTGAATTGATACTTCTCCATCAAGAAGTGGGTCTATGTTGCCTTCTTGGAATCTGGGAGGACTCATGTATGATTCAGGTGAGAAGTGATATTTGTGACTTTCAAGGCTAGGTTAGAAAAGGCAATACAGCTTCTGCATAGCTCTTGATCTCTTGGGAGATGTGCCTTTGGAATTCTGAGTCCTGTAAAGAAGTCTGGCTACTCTGAAGTCATCATGCTTGAAAGCCCATGGGAGGGACCACATAGAAATAGAAAGAGATGCTTGAAGGGCTCCATCACTTTAGCCCCCATGATCTTCGAGTCTTCCTAGTCCAGGTATCAGACATATGATTGAAGAAGCTTTTCAGATGACCCCAGCTGTAGCTACTATCTGACTGCAGCCTCATGAGAGACTCTGAGCTAGAACTTCCCAACCAAGTTACTTCCAAATTCCTGAACCACAGAAAACATGAGAGAATAAAAGATTATTGTTTTGGAGTAATTTACATGCAGCAATAGATAACTACTATACTTCTCCAAAGTATTAAATCCTACAAGCTAAGGATGAAGGAGAGAATGCCTACTGAGTAGGTAACCAATGGTGTTTGTTCGACTCATAAGTAGTAAAGGTGTTGAAGCAACAATTCAATGCATATAAAAATAAAAACTCAAGGCTATTTTTCAAAGCACTATTTACAATAATAAAAAGTTGGAGACAACCTAAATGTCCAAAACTAGAAAGTTGTTTAAATAAATTATGGTTCTTGCACACTTTAAATGTAATATGTCTATAAATTGACTATAAAAATCAAGGTTTGAAGAATATTCAATGTCATGGGCATATGTTCTTGATATAATAATGTTAAGGTGAAAATAGTAGGAATAAAAATTGAACACTAGGGGCTTCCCTGGTGGCGCAGTGCTTGAGAGTCCGCCTGCCGATGCAGGAGACGCGGGTTCGTGCCCCGTTTCGGGAAGATCCCACATGCCGCGGAGCGGCTGGGCCCGTGAGCCATGGCCACTGAGCCTGCGCGTCCGGAGCCTGTGCTCCGCAAATGGGAGAGGCCACAACAGTGAGAGGCCCGCATAACGCAAGGAAAAAAAAAACAAAAAAACAAAACAAACAAAAAAAAACAAAAAGGTATCATGTAGGACTAAGTAGAATTTGAAAAGGAATTTGAAATTTATTCTCAGAACAATGAAGAAAAAAAAAAAAAAAAAAAAAAAAAAGTGAACACTATATTTTAAAAGGGTGAATTTTATAGTATGTAAATTATCTCAGAAAAAAATTGTATGAGAAAAAATTGAACATACACATAAAAATATATATGAACAGAAAAAAAGGCTAAAAGGGAATATATTAAAATGTTATTAGTAGTTATCTTTGGAAGCTGAAATTCTCCATAATATTTAATACCATTATTTGTAGCTTTCTCACACAATGAATAAGGTTGAAGTGCAACAAAAAACTGAGAAAACTGGAAAAAGGTGTAAAGTTGAAAATGATTTAAATTCACATTGCATTTTTAAAAGCTTGGTCAAGAAAGAGCAGGATCATATGGTAGTTCTATTTTTAACTTTTGAGGATGCTCCATACTGATTTCCATAATGGCTGTACCAATTTACATTCCCAAAAGTGTATAAGGATTCACTTTTCTCCACATCCTCACCAACACTTGTTATTTTCTGACTTTTTGATAGGAGCCATTCTAACAGATATGAGGTGATATCTGTGTGGTTTTGATTTGCAGTTCCCTGTTGATTATTGATACTGAGCACCTTTTTGGATGTCTTCTTTAGAAAATGCAATTCTACTTCTGGGTATATATCCAAAGGAAACAAAATCGAACTCTTGAAAAGATATCTGCACTCCCACGTTCATTGCAGCATTATTCACAATAGCCAAGACATGGAAAGAACCTATGTGTCCACGCAATGATAAAATGTGGTATATGTATACAGTGAAACATTATTCAGCATCAAAAAAGAAGGAAATTCTGCCATTTGCAACAACATGGATGAAACTGGAAGACAGTATGCTAAGTGAAATAAGCCAGACACAGAAAGATAAATACTGCATGATCTCACTTACATGTAATATCTAAAAAAGTCAAACTTGTACAAACAAAGAGTAGAAGGGTGGTTACTATGGGATGGGGTGGACGGAGTGGGAGAAATGGGGAGATGTTGATCAAAGTGTACAAACTTTCAGTTATAAGATGAGTAAGTTTTGGAGACCTAATATACAGCCTGGTGACTATAGTTAATAATACTGTACACTGTTAATGTATACTTGAAATTTTCTGAGTAGATCTTAAGTATTTTCAACATACATGAAAAATGGTAACTATACGTGATGATGGATGTGTTAATTAGCTTGATTGTGGTGATCATTTCACAATGTGTCTGTATATCAAAACACCACATTGTACACTATAAATGTATATATACACATATGATACCATATATTTTACATAAATAAATAAATAGTCTTTATTTGCGAATTATACCTTATTAAAGCTAGGGGTAAAAAAAAGAAAAAGAACCACATTGTTTTCAAAATGATGGCGGAAGTGGTTGTGGTTTTGGGTGGGGGTGGGGGGTGGGGTGGGGTGTGCATGCAGCATTTGGGGAAAGAAAGGAAGAACTACTGATTGAGCCACTGTGTGGTTCTTATGTGGGGACAGTGTGGGGAAGGGGCTGGTGACGTGTTCTAGAGAGAGAAGGTACATCTGTGGTGAGATGGGGGGATGCAATGTGTATGTGTATAAGTTGTAGATTGACCCACGTGGGCGTAAAGTGCACTGGAGTGTACTGAGTAGGTGTAAGTAAATCCTTAGACACATGACCGACATACAGCAGTCCAAAACCTCACCAGGAGAACACAAACACGGAGCGAAACTGAGCGTCCCAACTAAATATAGAAGAATCTCTATCCTTGACTAAAATTACCACAAATTGTACTCACACTGACAGTTGCTACTATGTCGCAATTTCCCAGGCTGTGTAATAAAAGAGAACTGTACTTCTTGTTTTCTACCTACCTCAGAAAATTGCTATGGACTTAAAAGAATCTAAAGTTTCCCATGTCATTGGCACTGTGTAAAATAACTGCCAGCATCGAAAACTCTTCCGCAGTTTCCTCTAACTGGAAAATGCTAAATTTTTACATGTCTTACAATGTTCCCTATCATTAGTGGCCTTCAGACTAATTAACACGGCAAAAAGTAATGCTGAGCTAGCCACGACCACGAGCAAATGTCACACAGTCCTTAACCTCTGTAGGTTATAATCTTGTGGAAATTTATCTTCACATCTTTTTTTTTTTTTTCTTTTGCGGTACGCGGGCCTCTCACCGCTGTGGCCTCTCCTGTTGCAGAGCACAGTCTCCGGACACGCAGGCTCAGCGGCCATGGCTCACGGGCCCAGCCGCTCCGCGGCATGTGGGATCTTCCCGGACCGGGGCACGACGTCCCCTGCATCGGCAGGCGGACTCTCAACCACTGCGCCACCAGGGAAGCCCTCATCTTCATCTTTGAGTTGTATGAACATTCACTTCCGTCTGACTAATTTAATCACTCTCCCGAGCATGCTTCCCTCCAGGTCTTGCTCATTCTGGAATGTCGGCCAGCCGTCTTGCCTGCCTAACCAAACATTATTCTTCCTTTGAGGCCAGATTTAATTCCACCACCCCATAAACTCTTTCTTACCCTCAGGCCCATGGTGAGCTCCTCTTGCTTGGAACTTGATCACATGATCTTCACCACATTATTTTTGACTTACTTTCGTGATGGTTCTTAGTCTAGTGCAGGTTATGAATTGACCTCTCTCTCTCTGGTAACATTTTTTGAGTGCTTATTATGTGCTAATCCTTTGTATTCAATAAGATTGAAAACATTATTATCCCCATTTTAGAGATGAGAAAACCGAAGCTTTGTAACTTGCCAAGTGTCAATTTGAAACCGTGTGGCTAAGTGCCTAGCTATAAATCTGGGGTTCTATTATTATAGAGGAAGAGCAGAACAGGTATTGGGGACATCTAGCAGTCTCTGTCATAGAGAGATGTCAGAGAAATATAAAATGGTCATCTAATAAACGGAAAATTGTGATAAGTGCTACGAAGCAGGAAGGATTGTATAAAGAGCTCATGCCAGGGCTTTGCAGTGGGAAGTCATAGAGAAAGAACTAGAAGTGGGCTTTGAAGATAGGGGCATTAGTTATTCTATTGCTATGTAACAAATTACCTCACAACGCCCATTTATGTTTTTATTTTTTATATCAATTTATTTATTTATTTTTGTCTGCGTTGGGTCTTCGTTGCTGCGCACAGGCTTTCTCTAGCTGTGGTGAGTGGGGGCTACTCTTTGTTGTGGTGCTCAGGCTTCTCATTGCGGTGGCTTCTCTCGTTGCAGAGCACGGGCTCAAGTCGCGCGGGCTTCAGTAGTTGTGGCTTGCGGGCTCTAGAGTGCAGACTCAGTAGTTGTGGCACATGGGCTTAGTTGCTCCGTGGCATGTGGGATCTTCCCGGACCAGGGCTCGAACCCATGTCCCCTGAATTGGCAGGCGGATTCTTAACCACTGTGCCACCAGGGAAGCCCACACGCCCATTTATTATCTCAAAATTGTATATGTCCCAAGTCCTATGTTGTGTGGCTGGATTCTCTGCTCAGTATCACAAGGCTGTAATCAAGGTGCCAACTGGACTGAGTTCTCATCTGGAAGCTTTGGGGCAAATCTGTTACCAAGATCATTCTTCTTGTTGGCAGAATTCAGTTCCTTGTGGCTGTGGGAATGAGGTCCATGTTTTCCTGCTGTCTGTCAGCCAGGGCTAGGCTTAGCTCCTAGAAGCTGCCTGCATTCCTTGATATGTGGCCTCTTGCATCTTTAATCCAGCAATAGCTTGTCAAATCCTTCTTGTGCTTCTAATTTTTAATTTCCTCTTCTGTGACAAGCTGGAGAAAATTCTCTTCTTTAAGGGGGCTAATGCGATTAGGCGAGGCCTGCCTCGATAACCTCCCTATCTTAAATTCAACTGTACTATATAACGTCATCTAATCATGGGAGTAAAATCTATTATAGTCGTAGTCCTGGGGATTATACCAGGGGCCGTAAATCTAGGGGGACATCTTAGAATTTTACCTACCAGAGTAGATAAGACATAGACAAATAGAGAGAACTTTCTAGGTGGGAAAGAAATGCAGGCAAAACTCAAAAGTGAAACTCCACCACAGATTTTTGGATATTAGAATATGTCTGTTTGAGACTGCTCCAATAATAATAATAGCTTCCTTTTACTGAGGTCTCCTTGGTGTTTACACAAATTCATTCACCAATCCATATATCAGCTCTATGAGGGTGGTATCATTTCACTTTTACAAAGAAAGAAATTCAGGCAGAGAGAAGAAAAGCCACTCACCAGAGTTCTATCCCAATCAAGTTGTGAAGCTGGGATTATGGCTTGAAGTCTGGATGACTTCCGAGTTTGTGCTCTTTGCATTGTGTAACCCACCTGCCTGTGGGTCTGGATGGGAAAGCAGAAGGCAGTAATGTCGGTCTGAGCCCAGTCTGTGGAGGTATTGACGTTAAAATGTATTAAAATGTGTTAACAGGTGCCGTGGAAGATTTTAGAGGGTGCATGTGAATTGTGGGGGAGGAAGGGGACAGAAGTGGATATGGATGTGAATGGAGGGGAACACATGGACTGGATATGCAATATGGTATTTTAGGGAGGTTAACATGGCCAGTCAGGAGGAGCCTGGATTACAAGATTGTAGGCAGGGATGATATGTTACAGTTGACAACTACATGATCCAGTCTCTGAATCTCGCTGCCAGCTTGCAGGAAATTCACAGAACAGAAGAACGTGTTAAATTGCACATAAGTATACAATCAGCAAAGTGGAGGCAGTGTGAGGATTATAGAAAACAAATCGTATACAGTTCCATCACCCAATATTATTATTACTAATGTGAAATAGCGAACAGAGAAAAAAGCTTTGGTAGCTATGGTAGGACTAGAGAAAAATTTTAATACATTTGATAAGAAACTCCATAAGGAATGGAAGTTCCTAGGGAGTTGTTTAGTAATTAAGGCAGTCATGGTCAGACCTATGTTACCAGCTATGTAACTAGGGTCAGTTTCATAGGTGTGCAATCAGTGTAGTTACACAGGGCCCTGCACTCAGAACTTCACATTTGGGGTCAAATGCTCTGCAATCATTGTCTGTATTCTTAATAATTTTATCTTTGAATTTGTATTTTAGAAGAGAAGTCCAATGGGACAATTGGAACAGGCACTGGGGGCTTGGAACCTCAGCTTCTACATGGTCCTCCCTTCTACCACCAACCTAAATGTCCATAACTAGGGAACTGTTCGATTTCAGGCAATGGCGTACCATGCAGCCATTAAAAAGAATGAGGTAGACCTGGACCTATATTTACCAGGAGTGAGACAACCAGGGGATTTTAATTAGGGGGAAAAAATATCAAATTCCAGGAAAATGCTTAATCCCATTTACTTAGAAAATATATATGTACAAGATAATGAGTAGATAAAGGTCTAGAAGCCTGAACACCAAACTTTAAACTGTGAATATCTCTGAACTCAGGAGTGGGTGGAGCGTGTGTGTGAATGAATGGGACGCTTATGCTTTCTCTGTGCACTTCTGTGTTTGAATGTATTACTGAGAGGAAATGGAAAGTGTATTTTGAGGGCGTCGTGTGAAGGGAAAAGTTGGGGACCAGGGTGAAGACTTACAACTCCCTGGTCTCTTCAGACTCCAGCGCCCTCTGAGGTGAGGAGACCCCACCCCGCTGAGGTGATTCTGCAGAGGGGCGGAGCTCTGCAGAGCCAACACTGGAGGCGGCCCCGGGGGGCGGGGCCCCGACTCCAGCCGCACGCTCCGCTCCCACCATGCCCTTATAAGGAGCGCCCGGCGTTAGGGCTCGGGAATCCGGTCGCAAACCCCGCGGTTCAGAC